>NW_015170425.1:22565-46738 GCF_001447785.1 Gekko japonicus
TTTATTTATTTATTTATTTATTTATTTATTTATTGTTTCTATTTGTATCCCGCCTTGCCGGACACGTTGGCTCAAGGCAGCTAACAAGATCAAAATCATAAAACAATCCAAAGTTAAGACAGTAAAAAACAACATCCCAGTTAACATCAATAGATAAAAACAGCAAATGATGGCAGTATTCAAATCAACCCAATGGTAGGGATAGCATCCAACAAAGTCAGATGATAACGATGTTCCAAGTCAGCCCAGTGGTAAAAGTAGCATCCAGCAGGGTCCCAGGTCAGAAGATGTTCTAGGGCACGTTCTTCAGTGGCAAACTCATCAGTGGCGGCTCCTAATCGAAGGTCTGGTGGAAGAGTTCCATTTCACAGGCCCTGCAGAACTGTAAGAAGTCCCGCAGGGCCCTGGTGTCCTCCGGGAGCTCATTCCACTAGTGTGGAGCTGCCACTGAGAAAGCCCTGGCTCTGGCAGTAGCCAGTCTGGCTTCTTTCAGACCAGGAGTTTGCAAAGGGTAGTTTGCAGAGGGGAGGGACCTCAGCAGGGTATAATGCCATAGAGATCCACCTTCCAAAGCTTCCGTTTGCTCCAGGGAACTGATCTCTTGTGATTCTCCAGGCCTCACCTGGAAGCTGGCAACCCTACAACACTTAGAGAGACCCCATCACACTTAAACTGGCACAGCTTGATGCACGGATAAGCTGACAGCGGTTTTGTCCTAGTGACCTACATCCAAGGAAGGATGATCTCTAGCTTACAAAGTGGTCTGCAGGAACAGTAGAGAAATGGCTGACTAGAAATATTAAAAATGCAAGTGAAACTGTTCTTTGAAGATCATTTACTTAGGATTGTTGTGGTAATATAAGAGAGCATGAAAGGGCTTTTACAAAGACATTCTACAGCCCCAAGCCTTCAGTCAACCGACTGTGACCCACAGGCAGGTCTCCCTCGATTCCTTTCCCACCTCATGAGTCCTGGGAAATGAGCTTGCATTCCTGGGAGAACAAGGGACGTCCAGGGACAGCTTCGGGGAGCTTGAGTTGTCGTTCACCCACTTCTGCTTTGAGGAAGAAAGCAAGCTGGGCTGTGCCATGTCAGGACACAGACTGGCACGTTTCCAAACACTCAGCTGTGGCTGTCCTTGAACACCACTGTTGACAAAAGCTTGGATCCACCAGCAGTTTCCTCTGTCTTACACTCCAGAATGACATGCAACTTCTGCTCCTGGGTGAACAAGCGTCACCTAGGGTCAGCTTGGGGAAGTCAGAGGTCTGCAGTGGGGAGGGGAGTTGACAAACATCCTCCTTTCTATACACAAAACCCTCTGGTGAAATACACCAAAACACAGGAACCCCAAGGAAATGCTGATTGCCACTTAGGGGTCAGGAGGTAATTGTTCTCCAGGCCAATTTGGCCAGGGATCCTGGAGGGTGGTGGAGTTTGGGGGGGTTTGCCCTCTTCTGGGCATAAAGAAGGGGGTCAATGGGAGTTGGGGGAAGATAGTTGTGAATTTCCTGCATGGTGCAGGGGGTTGGACTAGATGACCCTGGAGGTCCTGTCCAACTCTATGATTCTATGGGGGACCTAAGCCAAGGTGCACAGTAGAGGCAGAGAGATCTTGCCATGTTGCTGAATAACATGGGGGAGGAGGGTATCTATCTCCTATCCCTGGTTATAGTTTTAAAATCTGTGGGAGGGGGGAATTAGCTAGTTTCATTTGCACTGTTGATTGTATTATTATCTTGTTTTATTGTGTTGTTTTCTCATATTTTATTTTATATTTCTGCCAATCACAACAAGAAACAACAAAAGTTGCACATCTAAGTTTACAATTATTTTTTCTAATTTGTAATCCCATTTTATGGTGTGGCTTTATTGTGCGTTTTATACTATTTTTAATTTTGTAATCTGCCTTGAGTCTCAGCAAGAAAGGTGGCAAGAAAATCAAGCAAATAAATAGGCCAAATATTCTATCCAGGGTACCCCTTTGAGTTGAGGACGGGCAGGGAGGGAGAGGGGAACTTCAGTTTCAGATACGAAAATTAATCTTTCTGTGTATGAATGGAAAACATCACTTCTGTGCCTAGTATACTGAATGAGATCTTGAGTTCAAGAATACAAGTATCAGGATGAGGGTTAGAGGTGCATTGGACATTCACAAATATAAGACAGACCAAAGAAAAAATAATACACTCAGGTTCAGCTTTTATTAATGCATAGAATGAGGAGGAGGGAGGGAGGAAGGGTTTTTGTCTCACTTCCCCATCTGAATGCACGGCTGTGCCACTCACTCCCAATCCAGGAAACACAGTAATAGTCAGCTTCATCTTCAACCATGGCCCCCGTGATAGTTAGGGACATCGTGTCCCCTGACCTCGACCCACTGAAACGGTCTGGGATGCCAGGTAGTCTGGTGCTGGTGCTGTGTATAAGACCTCGTGGAGCATTCCCCTGTCTCTGCTGGGCCCAACAAGGGTAGTTGCCATCAGAGACAGTTCCACTGCTCTGCCGGCAAGAGAAGGTGACGGTCCCACCTGGAGACACCACCTACAGAGAATGGAAAAGCTTATTAAACTATCCCACAATGGAGCAAAAGCCAAATATTTGTAAGGCTTGGGGGGTCTGGAGGACATGTCCCTCACCAGCAGAGATTAGGATGGTGAAGAGAAGCAGGGTGTGAGCCATGGTGGGGAAACCAGATCTTCTGTAGGCTATGGGATCTCTGACTGCCATCCCCTCAGTCTCTCTTAAACCCCCCAAAGATCCAGACATCAGTCCCCTAATGCAAATGAAATGCTCTTGTACTTCTTCTTAAGGCCCAGGAGGGGCAGGAGGACAACATGAGGGAAAGCAGGTGTATCCTGTTTGTCGAAGCACCATGTCTCTGATTTCAGGGTCTCACAGGTCAGCAAGGTTCGCCTCACTTACACATTCCCAGTTTCAAGGTGGAGACGGAAGCAGTATTTAAAATGGTTCAGTCCAAGACTGAGCCCCAGAACCTGCTTTCAGTCCACAGGGGTCAGTCCAGGAATGCACAAAGCCATAAGGCGGAAGATCAGGTATCTGAACATCTGCAGAGCTTTTCCCCCCCTCACACTATTAAACTAGCACATACAATCTAAAGCACCTCACAGATTAAGGATCAGGGTTTCAGTCCTATGATTCAGCCACTGAACCTCTCATTTTAGAAGTGTATGGAGGAACAAGAAAGCCCAAGAGGTGGGCATCTTCCGCTCAAAGACACTTGCCTTATTTTCAAAGCTGCGAAACAAACAAGGTCACTACAGATTCTCCCAACAGCTTTCCTGTGGTCCTGTCACCTGCTAAATGTATGGGTCCTTCCTAGTGATGGACAAATGTGTCTTTTTTGTTTCCATATGCTGCCATTTTCAATTCACCTATTTTTGCTTCCACTGGGGATGCACCCACTTCTTTTACAGTTTTATGATGCAATTTATACGTACAATGTTCATCATTTATACGTACAATATATTTCTAATATATAATGCCTGTTTTCTGATGTACACAAAACCTGCACAATACATACATTTACATGATAAAAATCAGCATGATACAACACAGAAAGTGGAGCAACAGATAAAGCATCAAGCAGGGGCAGTCTCAGCCAATGGGCAACAGAGGCAGCTGTTGGCAGAGAAATTAACACAGCAACAGTGCACAACCTGATTAAAGAGTAGATAAAGGTGTATTTAGGAATTAACATACTTGATGGGAAAGAGGTGGGACAGAGATAGGTTCCTAACCACAACTCTAGCTGAGAGAGAGGGCATGTGGCACTTCCGAGAAGAAGGGGGGAATTGCCCTGAGAGTAGCAATCTGGAGACAGACAAGGGAGGACACTTGACAGGAGAGAAAGTGCTGACCTCACTATCTTATCTAATTGTCTTCTTGCTGCCCCCTTCAGGGTCTCCTTCTCTTCTTCTTTGTACCCCAGGCATTGTCTTTTCCAACAGCAGCTGCCCTGGGACCCGTCCTTGGGGGACCCCAACCACCCACAGCCCTGCCCCACTGAAGGAAAGAGAAAAAAAAGAAGAGTGGGCTCCTGCCCCTGCTTGAACATGGGGCTTGAACAGCTGGTTTCCAGCAGCAGCCATCGCTCTTGCCCACTTCGCATGGCATTTTCTTGGTCTTACTGAGGGGAGGCCAGAAGTGGAGTGGCAGCCATTTGGAGGGGGGCATCCTGGACTATGATTGCCCAGGTCTTGGGGGGGGGGTTGATTCACCAAAAAGAAAAATAAAGCTGAAACAGTCATATTTGAACTGAGGCAATCCTGAGAAATTCAGCAGCATCCCAAGTCCTTCAGTGTTCCTTCTCTTCTTCCTTTAAATGCAGTACAGCAAACTTACAGAAGTTTACAAAAGAAAACAAATGGCAATGGTGAGCCATCATCACCACCTACTGGCCACTGTTATGGTACATCATGCTTACCTCTGATTCTGTAGAGGAGAGAAAAAGAGATTGGCTTTATACCCCATCCTTCACTACCCGAAGGAGTCTCAGAGTGGCTTACAATCTCCTTTCCCTTCCCCTCCCCACAACACACACCCTGTGAGGTAGGTGGGGCTCAGGGAGCTCTTTTGAGGACTTCTCTTGAGAGAACAGTTCTGAAAGGACTTGTGACTGACCCAAGGTCACACCAGCAGCTGCATGTGGAGGAGTGGGGAATCAAACCTGGTTCTCCCAGGTTAGAGTCCATGCGCCTAACCACTACACCAAATTGGCTCTACCAAGTTGGTAGAGTTTATCAAGAGTACCATCCTCTTCCTCCTAGAGGAAAACAAGGGGGGAAATACCAGGTCGTGAGGATGTTGAGACCATCTGAATCTACTGATATATAACAAAATACAATATGTATTCTTGGTAATGTGCAATCACAGGAACTGGCTCAAAAGAGGATCCATGAGAGGGCCTCTCATCTCACAAGACCTACTGGTTAGGGTTGTGATTGTAATACTAGTGACAGTGGAGGGAAATTCCAGAGGGGTAGCCATGTTAGTCTGTAGTGGCAAAGCAGGAGTCCAATGGCACTTCAGAGGCTAACAAACGAAATTTATCCTGGCATGAGCTTTCATGAGCCAGTGCTCACTTCATCAGATGCACGAAGTCAATGAAGCTAGTGAACATATATTAAACACTGCAAACAATTGAGGGGGGGAGATATTACAAAGAGATTCTTGTTTAAACAAGATCCAGTCAATTCAATTCAATTCAAATACCTTTTATTGGCATACAATATTAGAAGCATTTACCAATAATACAATCCAAAAGAAATTATAAAATAAATAGTCGTGGCTATGTCAGGCCTAACTCAAGTTGTCACAAGCTAGATTTGACCATACAAAAGATGCCTGAATCATAAAATAAATTGGCATTCTAAACTTTTAAACTTAAGTTTTTAGACTTATAAATTAAGAATCATTAATATGGTCAGGGTCACTCTTCCGTTTTATAAAACCATGGAGAAACTTAGCGGTCAGTTCAATGATCTCTGGATCTCGTGAAGCAAGGAGAAATTGTACCTTGATTCTATCCGATAGGCCTGCTACCAACCTAAGGGGGGCTTCTATAAATTCCACTCGAATGTCATTTAACAATTTACAGTGCAAGATCCAGTCAAAAAAGCAATCCATCCACTTCCTAGTCCCCTGCAAATGAACATCAAATGGAGAATCCAACACAAAACTGTTGAATTAGAATTCACCAAGACGTTTAACATCATCTTCCCCCCAGGTCTTAACAGTAACTTGGGATTTCTCATTTGTTGTAGGTTCTTACATAATACATATCCCAACTTTTAAGTGTGGTAGGAAGGGCTACCAAGTTTCAGATGACTCATGGAGACACGGGGGAGGGGGTTCAAGGCAAGAAGAAGAAGAGGATACTGGATTTATACCCCACCCTTCACTACCCAAAGGAGTCTCAGAGCAGCTTACAAACTCCTTTCCCTCCTCCTCCCCACACCAGACACCCTGTGAGGTAGGTGGGGCTGAGAGAACTCTGCCAGAAACTGCTCTTTTTTCAAGAACAGCTCTGACAGAAGTATGGCTTGCCCAAGGTCATCCAGCAGGTGCAAGTGGAAAAGTGGGGAATCAAACCCGGTTCTCCCAGATTAGAGTCCACGCACTTAACCACTACACCAAACTGGCAAGAGATGAACGGAGGTGGTTTGCCATTGCCTGCCTTTGCCTAGCAACCCTGGGCTTCCTTAGTGGTCTCCCATCCAAGTAGTAACCAAGGCCAACCTTACTTAGCTTCCAAGATCTGACATCAGCCTCGTCTGGGCCATGTTAAGTAGTCCCATTATAATTCTGCAGCTATTTAATTGGACCTGCTTTTCAGGATTTATCCTGTACCTTCCAAGGGGATCAGATGTTAGGTTAATCCTCTTTTGCCTGCTTCTCAGTGGTTGAGAGTGATCCTCCTCCATTCTGAATGACATGGGTTCAGGCGTCTGATGAAGGCATCTGTCTCATGAAAGCTTTCATGGGAACAAAGTTGTTTGGTCTCTGAAGTGCCGCTGGACTCCTGTTTTGTCTTGGAGGGCAGCTGCAACCTCCACCTTTCAGTCCACAGACTGCTGCAGGGAGGTTTTTGCCTCACTTCCCCATATGATTTTCTCACTGTGCACTGGTCATTGCCAACATAAGAAAAGCAGTAATAATCAGCCGCATCCTCTGCTTGAGTGTTGGAGATGGTTAAGGTGGCAGAGTTGGCAGAACTGTCCGTAGAACCGGTGAACCGGTCTGGGATTCCTGTGGGTCTCTCGCTGTATTTATATAACATCAGTTTGGGGACACTGCCGGGTTTCTGTTGATACCAGGACACATAGTAGCTTGTAATGCTACCGCTGCTCCTGGTACAGGGGATCCTCACTGTTTCTCCAGGGGATGTAGATGCAGCGGGTGGTTGAGTCAGTGTACCCTGGGCCAAGGCACCTGAAAGAAAGCCCAAAAACAAAGAGAGGCTCTTCTTACTAAGACTTGCATGCCCTACAGCAGAGAGAAAAGGGAAGCAAACCTAGAACTGAACTCTGTGTTCAGATGCATATACACCTCATGTTACCACTACAAGAGAAAAAGAAGGCAGAGGGTTTATATCAGGAGAACCAATGGCTTCCATTACCAGTCCAGGAGGTGAACAGGAGGAAGAGGAGAGGAAGACCCTGGGCCATGGTAGGGAAATGGGACAAGGTTGGCTTCACCAGGCAAAGGCTGTTCTGAATGGAGCCCTTCTCATTCCTCTTAAGGGCCCAGAGGAGAATACAGAATGTATGCAAATGTGGTTGATGCTCACTGGTTGTTGTTTGGACAGCCTTCACCACTTCTCAGATAAAAGCGCTTCCCATGAAATGATTCTGTCTCAGACACAAGGGGAGGGAAATGCATAGCTCTGGAGTCCCTGGGGAGCATTTCTAGGTCATGGGTACACAGGAAGCTGCTTTGTCCTGAGTCAGGCCACCAGGGCATTTAGTTCCACCCCAAAGCTCTTCAGTTCCTTTGGCAGAAGTGTTCCCTTAAGACTCATTAGGTCCTGCAACCCACCGCTAGTCCTGCAAGCCACTGCGGTATAGTGGTTAGATGGCCAGAATAGGATCTGGGAGACCCAGGCTTGAATCCCTGCTCTGCCATGGAAGTTCACCGGGTGACCTTTGGGCCAGTCACACACTCTCAGCCTAACCCACCTCACAGGATTGTCGTGAAGATAAAATGGAGAGGAGAAGGGTGTGAGCTGCTTTGGGTTCCCACTGGGGTATAAATGAAGTCAATAAACAAGGACAAATGGCAGACTTGAAGCTGAGAACTTCTGCACCATCTTCCCTCTGACTATGTTATAGCACCTCCCCAAATCTTAATGGACAGCAATAAATGTTATCTTTGTCCTTTAAATCTATCATTTCAAAGGATATAATAAAAGATACATTGGCCTATCACTGTGTGCCAATATACTCAAAACTCATTGGCGGCTCCAAACAATTCATTTCCCTATACTCAGCTGAAGTGATCTTAAGGGTTAATGTCAGTGTACATATCCATGTGTTAAGACTGTAAGACAGAACTTAAAAAACCAGCCAAGGATGCTGCCGTAAAAACACTCGGATTCTGTGTCCCACCCACAGTTCTGTGGTCATGGGGAGGGGGGCAGGGAATCCAGCGCAGCATTTAAGTCCCTGAACTGTTTCAGGAAATCAAAATGGGGAGCTGTCCCAAACAAAAGGGGTGGAATAATTGGGGGGGGGGGTGTATATTTCAGTGCGTCTGTGTGTTAGGGTTACCAACCGCAAAGTGGTGCCTGGCATTCTCCCAGTCTTACAACTGAACTCCAGAGTAGAAAGATCAGTTTCCCAAGGGAGAAAAGGGCAGCTTTGGAAGGCAGACTCTTCTGGCATCACACCCAAGCAGAATTCTCTCCCCAGACACCACCCCTCCATCTCCAGGAATTTCTCAAGCCAGAGTTGCCATCCCTAGCATGTGTGCCCATATGCATGCAAGTGCACATGGGGACACATCCATACAAAAGGAAAAATAATGGAAAGCCCTCACAAATCACTCCCCTTTGCTTGGAGCACAGTTTCCCTGCTCTTGCCTGTATAGAAAAGTCTTGCTCTGCTATGAGCTGCTAAAATGGAAGACAGGCCCCCTGCAGTTTCTCCCACCTGTTTCCCCCCCTCGTATTTATTTATTTATTTATTTATTTACCATCCACTCATTGCCAGCCTGCTGCAGGGTACCCCTGGAGCTCTTCTTTTCATCTTTTATCGTCTTATCATCCTTCCCCGCCCCCACCTGCTGAAAAGTAAAATCAACAGAAAAACCTGCTCTTTCTTAAGTAGAATCACCAAATGTGAGGCAATAGTGCCACCTCTTGGCTGACGTGAGCAACATCTTCTGCATGTCAGGAGGACTGTCTGGGGTTCCAGAGCTACATAATGTTTACCACCCACCTCCTCCTCTTGGACAAAAACATGAAGGGAAGGGGAGAGTGGGAAATGCAAGGAGACAAAGACATCATCTGAATAAATGGTGACAGAAAATTGTTGTTGTTGATGATGATGATGATGATGACGACGATGATGATGATAACTATTTCAAAGGGGAAACAACTGGCTCTTCAAACAGAGGACAGTCCCCGGCCTGAGGATAGTCTTTCTTGCAACTTGCTCTTCCCAGTCTTCCCCCACATGGCTTGTACAGGACATACAAAATATCCTGGGAAATGTACATGTGAACACAGTGTGCCTCTTAGGTTTCCCCAGATAGTCCACATAATCAGGTTCTCCTGAACTTGTGCAACACCAGGGCAGCTGACATTCTCCGCCCCAGCCCCATTTCCAAAGTCTGCCCACAGCACTAACCAGCAGTAGAACACGCCTCCGGTGCCTTCAGACCCAATGCCATACAAAGCAAAGATGCTAAATGCATCTTTCAAGGAGCAACATCTGCTTGCCTTTAGGGCGGTATAAAGGGCAAAGATAAAACAGAGGTGACTGTGGTGGCCACCAAAGCTCCCTCTAAGCTGTGGAGTCTTGTAAGCAAAAAGTCTACATCGGGAGTTACTGGCATTAAAGCTGTGAGCGAGCGATTTGGCTCCTGCATAAATTAGTTTGCTTTGGAGCCATCCTTCCTGAGCTGAGACAAAAACGTGTGAGCTGGAGGCTTAAAAAAAACTGTGAGCTAGCTCACACTGATCACTGGGGGTCCATGTGCAGACTGGTATTGCTATCTTTTTTCCCCTCTAAGAATTTCACTTTGGAGGACAGAGTTGCCAACTCCTGACTGGGAACCTTCTGAAGACTGGGAGTGGTGGAGCCTGGGGAGGGGGGGAGGGATATCTGGAGGGGATGGGCTTCAGCAAGGTATAATGCTTAGGATTGTTGTAGTAATATAAGAGAGGATGAAAGGAATTTTACAGAGATATTGTACAGCCCCAAGCCTTCAGTCAACCGACTGTGACCTAAAAGGAGGTTTTTGTCTCACTTCCCCATGAGGTTGTACCACTGTGCACTGGTTGCTACTAGTATAAGATAAACAGTAATAATCATTTTCATCCTCTGCTTGGACGCCGGAGATGGTTAAAGTGGCAGAATTGGCAGAAGTGTCCGTAGAGCCGGAGAAGCGGTCTGAGATTCCCGAGTATCTGTTGCTGAACTGATATATCAGTAGTTTGGGAGCAGTGCCGGGCTTCTGTTGGTACCAGGATACATAGCTGTCTCTAATACCTCCACTGCTCCTGGTACAGAGGATCTTCACGGTTTCTCCAGGTGATGCCGATGAAGAAGGCGGCTGAGTCAATACGAACTGGGCAAAAGTACCTGGAAGAAATCCCAAAACAGAGAAAGAGACAATTTCTTGTAAATAAAGAGAAATAATTCACTGTTATTAGATAGAATTTGGATGTAAAGCTTCTTCATTACCAGTGCCGTAAGTAAAAAGAAGGATGAGAAGGAGAGAGGTCTCGGCCATGATGAAGATGGAAAGCTTCCTGATACAAAGGATTCTCTAATCTGGGTCCTCCTCTTCGCTCTTAAGCCCCCAGAGGGAGAGGATGCAAATATGTGCAAATGTGCTTCCTAGTCATCGGTTGCAAGCAACGTCCCTGGCCTCTTCCTAAGATACTTGGGTGAGGCTGTGGCTCAGGTCTGCTGCTTTGCATTCAGGAGGCCCCAGATTCAATCCCTCAGTTTTCCAGTAAGATCTTTGAGTTTCAAGCTCAGCAATCTTTCTCTTCCTAAGAGTGCTGTGGGTCAGAGCAAAGAATCCCAGCTACGTGGACCAAAGGTCTGATGCAGATTAAGGCAACTTCATGTGAGATAAAGGCAACATCTTCCCAGGGTGTTAGTCAGAATCCTTCCTAGCCCTGTCACTCAAGATCCTTTGGACAAATTTTCTTGGGACCCAGCCTAGAAACCTTTGTGTGACATGCTCTGCCACTGAGCTGCAACCATTCCCCAAACCTGGATTGGTAGCACTGAATAGTGTCTCATCTTACAACTCTCCTGGTTCAGTAGGATGTGGTATCTGTGAAAAGTACTGGGTTCGCTGCATGGAGGACTCAGACGACGACATGCTTCAGCACACGGTATTGTACTTAACACAGACAAAGACTAACTACCGGCCCGACAGGGCCAACTATATACATATCCTCCCAGCACCCCCCATTCCCATTGGAGGGTTTGAATGTCCTGTCAAAGTGGCTATTGGTTGGGGCTGGGGGATCTAGGATCCGAAGTTTCCATTGTTCTCGGATCCAAGCTCTTGCCTGTGCTGCGGACCCCTCGTGGCGACCCACATGCACAACAATCTGTTTTCCCACCTTTTTCTCACATGCAGATCTGTAGTCAGGTGGAAGTCAGAAGGTGCATTGTACCTCCCCTGGTCTTTCTGTAATTTAAAGTGTGTGTGTGGCATTTTCCAGTTCAATTATGTCTGGTTCAAGCACTTGGTGGGAGCTGGTGCCTCCAAGTAGTTAAGAACATAAGACCATAAAAGAAGCCAATGTTGGATCAGGCCAATGGCCCATCCAGTCCAACACTCTGTCACACAGTGGCCAAAAATACCAGGTGCCACCAGGAGGTCCAGCAGTCATTGCAGAGCTCCAGTATCTACCTGTGTGACTGATCCGTCCAACTCAAATTTATTCTAGAATGAATTGTCAAGCTCATCTTCTCCAGTAGGCTTTACGTGATGCTGAGCCACTAGGAGATCTGTGAAGGAAGCTTTCAGGGTAGTTTGTTTGTTTTTAATGTAATCAGTATCTATTTTGTTTTCTGCGCAGGACAAATGGCAGCTCCATGGGGCCATTTCAGGTCAGGAATATGCTGCAGAAGGAAAACTTAAATCACCCTTTGGCTGATTCTGCACCCATATGTTTCCTCACAGTTTTTCCACAGCCACATCTGGACGTTAACCTCCCTTTGCACACTGCATACTGCTTTCACTTGCTTTGTTCATCAGGTTTTATGGTACCTTCTTCATAGATTTATGGCCATTCAGGGGTGACTTCGCAGTCAGTATGGTGTTGCCCCGGGGTATCTGAATGTGCTTTTGAGTGGCACCTTTTCCTTCCCCTGCTTCTGATTCAAAGGGTTAGCAGACAACTTGACACGGCTTCATTGATTGATCACTGTCAGTTCCCCTGCCCCGATTTCCCCCTCTGTATTTATTACCACACAGTGAATTACTTGGCTCAGGCAGCTAATGAACACTGGGGCAAGTACTGACACAGGAAATCTGCATACCAATGCATGAGCGAGCTTTGAAAACAAAGTAGATGGCACGCTGACACAGGACTTATTGGGTAGCCAATGTAAAAACTAGGATCCGAGGCAATGCAATGAAAACAGATATTCCGAGGCAAGGGGGAACCAAATCGAGTGCTGAGAAAATGTGGAGTTAATCCCAGATATTGCAGTCCTATCCAGAATCAGACCCTGGGGTACAAGGTTTTTAAAGGGGGACCTTGGGACTCCAGCCAGGGAGCTACCAGCACCAAGTTTGGTTTGTCCCAAAAAACCCTTCCCTTAAATTTCTAGGGCTGTGAGCATGGTAGGACCCTTAAAGAGTGTACAGGCTAACTTAAGGATGCTATTGGGTTACAGTTAGGGTCCATGATAAAGGCTCTGGACTTCCAAATCACTGTTCTTATTCAGTTTGTTTTCTTACACTAAAAATCAAAGAAACTAAAGGACACAGACACTCGGGCTCGGTCAGAGGATTCTAGAGGTCTCTTTGGTCATGAACCTCGGATTTTTTTCCCCATTCAGTCCTTCGAACCCCCACTTTAACATATAGCTGCCCAGCTAGCAAATAAGGCTGGCTGTAGGCCTATCCACATGCAGAAATATCATCCAAGGAGAGTCTGGGTATGAGAAACAGGTTCTTCTTAGAGATGGAGGTTGGCCCCTGACTGTGGGATCCCTTTCTCAAGGACAGTCCTTCAAGAACACTGCCAAAACATTGACTTTCAGGTGAGCACAGAAGCTCAACAATGGGAAATAAGAAGGAGGAGGAAGAGGAGGAGGAGGAGGAGGTTGAATTTATACCCTACCCTTCACTCGAAGTCTCAGAGTGGCTTACAAATTCCTTTCCCTTCCCCTCCCCGCAGCAGACACCCTGTGAGGCAGGTGGAGCCGAGAGAGCCCTGACAGAGACTGTTCTTTTCAAGAACACCTCTGACAGAACTATGGCTTGCCCAAGGTCATCCAGCAGCTGTAAGTGGAGGAGTGGGGAATCAAACCTGGTTCTCCCAGATTAGAGTCTGCACACTTAACCACTACACCAAACTGGGAAAAGATTTCAGAAGGGATTTATTGACAGTGGAGTAACAGCAAGCAGAGAAAAGGTTACCTGCCACCACCATCAACCTGCTGCTTCTCACCATCCTCCTTAGTAGCTGTTCCTGTCAAATGGGACCATCACGTACATTCGTGTGCAATGTGTATGTGGATGATGAAGAAGAAGAAGAAGAGATTGGGTTTATACCCCGCCCTTCACTTGGAGTCTCAGAGCGGCCTACAAACTCCTTTCCCTTCCCCTCCCCACAACAGACACCCTGTGAGGTGGGTGGGGCTGAGATAACTCTGACACAAACTGCTCTTTTTCAAGGACAGCTGTGCCAGAGCTTGTGACTGACCCAAGGTCATATCAGCAGGTGCAAGTGGAGGAGTGGGGAATCAAACCCGGTTCTCCCAGATTAGAGTGCACACACTTAACCACTACACCAAACTGGCTTATTCAGGATGTTCCTTAGGATGCAAGGCACAGATTGTTCCATCACTTCCTTTGGTGGCTTGATTTCTTTTGTTGCCTTAATTTCAGCAAGTTGTTTCATTTCATGCCAAGCCCTTTTTCTCAGCCCTGATTCGGTTCTTCTTCTATTCCCATTGATTTCAAGGGACAAATTTCCATTCACTTCCATTCCATTCACATTCCATTTATTTCTATTCTGAATCAGATGAAATTTGCAGGGAAGGAACCCCACAATAAGGAATCTCTCTCCTATCCCTAAGTTATAGTTTTAACATTGACGGGGGGGGATTAGCTAATTTCATCTGCACTGTTTATTGTATTATTATCTTGTTTTATTGTGTGGTTTTCTATTTTTTTATAGTTTTACAAATCACACTAAGAAACACCAAATATTGCACATCTAAAATCTATAATCTAATTTGTAATTTGTAATCCCATTTTCTAATCTGTAATCCCATTTTCTAATCTGTAATCCCATGTTCTAATCTGTAATCCCATTTTCTAATCTGTAATCCCATTTTATTGTGTGGTTTCATTGTGTGTTTTATGCTATTTTTAATTTTGTTATCTGCCTTGAGTCTCAGCAAGAAAGGTGGCAAGAAATTAAGCAAATAAAGAAGCCAAATATTCTATCCAGGGTACCCCTCTGAGTTGAGAATGGGCTGAGAGGGAGAGAGGAACTTCAGTTTAATCTTTCTTTGTATGAATGAAAAACATCACTTCTACACCTAGTATACTGAATGAGACCTTGAGTTCAAGAAAACAGGCAGCAGGATGAGAGTTGGAGGTGCAGTGGACATTCACAAATATTAGACAGACACCAAAAAATTGCATTCAGGTTCAGCTTTTATTAATGCATAGAATGAAGAGGAGGGAGGAAGGGTTTTTGTCTCACTTCCCCATCTGAATGCACTGCTGTGCCACTCACTCCCAATCCAGGCAACACAGTAATAGTCAGCTTCATCTTCAACCATGGCCCCCGTGATAGTTAGGGACATTGTGTCCCCTGACCTTGATCCACTGAAACGACCTGGGACCCCAGATGGTCTGCTGCTGGTAGCATAAATCAGTGCACGTGGAGCATTCCCCTGTTTTTGTTGGGCCCACCAAGGGTAGTTGCCATCAGAGACGGCTCCACTGCTCTGCCGGCAAGAGATGGTGACGGTCCCACCTGGAGACACCACCTCTGAGGACTTCAGGGACTGCAGTTTCTGGAGACTAGGACCTAGAAGAACAAAGCAGAGAATGGAAAAGCTTATTAAACTATCTCACAGCAGAGCAAGGGCCAAACATTTTCAAGGCTTGGGAGGTCCGGAGGAAATGTCCCTCACCAGCAGAGATTAGGATGGTGAAGAGAAGCAGGGTGTGAGCCATGGTGGGGAAACCAGATCTTCTGTAGGCTATGGGATCTCTGACTGCCATCCCCTCAGTCTCTCTTAAACACCCCAAAGATCCAGACATCAGTCCCCTCATGCAAATGAAATGCTCTTGAACTTCTTCTTAAGGCCCAGGAGGGGCAGGAGGACAACACGAGGGAAAGCAGGTGTATCCTGTTTGTCGAAGCACCATGTCTCTGATTTCAGGGTCTCACAGGTCAGCAAGGTTGGCCTCACTTACACATTCCCAGGTTCAAGGTGGAGACGGAAGCAGTATTTAAAATGGTTCAGTCCAAGACTGAGTCCCAGAACCTGCTTTCAGTCCACAGGGGTCAGTCCAGGAATGCACAAAGCCATAAGGCGGAAGATCAGGTATCTGAACATCTGCAGAGCTTTTTCCCCCCCTCACATTATCAGCTAGCCCATACCCCCCCCTCACATTATTCAGCTAGCCCATACAATCCAAAGCACCTCACAGATTAAGGATCAGGGTTTCAGTCCTATGATTCAGCCACTGAACCTCTCGTTTTAGAAGTGTATGAAGAAAGCCCAAGAGGTTGGCACCTTGCGCTCAAAGACACTTGTCTTATTTTCAAAGCTACGAAACAAACAAGGTAATTACAGTTTTCCTGTGGTCCTGTCACCTGCTGTCTGTATGGCATACCTGGGGTCCTTCCTAGTGATGGGTAGATGGGTCTTTTTTCTTTCTTTTTGTTTCCATACGTTGCCATTTTCAGTTCACCTATTTTTGCTTCCACTGGGGATGCACCCACTTCTTTTACAGTTTTATGATGCAACTAATAGTGCAATGGTCATTATTTATACGCACAATATATTTCTAATGTATAATGCCTGTTTTCTGATGTACACAAAACCTGCACAATACATACATTTTACACGATACAAATCAGCATGATACAACATAGAAAGTGGAGCAACAGATAAAGCGTCAGGCAGGGGCAGTCTCAGCCAATGGGCAACAGAGGCAGCTGTTGGCAGAGAATTTAACACAGCAACGGTGCACAACCTGATTAAAGAGTAGATAAAGGTTTATTTAGGAACTAATATACTTGATAGGAAAGAGGAGAGACAGAGAGAGGTTCCTAATTACATCTGTAGCTGAGAGAGGGGGTAAGACTGAGTGTGGCACTTCCGAGAAGAAGGGGGGAGCTGCTGTGAGAGTAGCAATGTGGAGATAGACAAGGAAGGACACTTAACAAGAAGTTGCTGACCTCACTATCTCATCTAATTGTGTTCTTGCTGCCCCCTTCAGGGTCTCCTTGTCTTTGTACTTAGGGGACCCCAACCACCCACAGCCCTGCCCCACTGAAGAAAAGAAGGAGAAGAGCAGGTTACTGCCCCAGCTTGAACATGCCCTGTCTGGGGCTTGAGCAGCTGGTTTCCACCAGCAGCCGTCACTCTCACCCACCTTGCATGCCGTTTTTCTTGGTCTCACTGAGGGGAGGCCAGAAGTGGGGTGGCAGCGATTGGGGGGAGGGTCCATCCTAGATTATGATTGCCCTGGTGGGGGGGGGGTGATTCACCAAAAGGAAAAACAAAACTAAAACAGTCATATTTGAACTGAACCAGGCAAGCCTAAAAAATTCAGCAGCATCCCGAGTCCTGTAGTGTTCCTTCTGTTCACCTTCTTCCTCTAAATGCAGTGCAGCAAAGTTACAGAAGTTTCCAAGAGAAAATAAATGGCAATGGTGAGCTATCAGCACCACCTACTGGCCACTGATGTTCTACATCATGCCTACCTCTAATTCTGCAGAGAGAAGGAGGAGGAAGACAAAGACAAGGAGGAGGGAGTTGGCTTTATACCCTGCCCTTCACTACCCAAAGGAGTCTCAGAGCAAAGGAGTCTCAGTTTACAATCTCCTATCCCTTTCCCTTCCCCTCCCTACAACAGAACAGACACCCTGTGAGGTAGGTGGGGCTGACAGAGCTCTTTCAAGAACTGCTCTTGAGAGAACAGTTCTGAAAGGACTTGTGACTGACCCAAGGTCACACCAGCCGCTGCATGTGGAGGAGTGGGGAATCAAACCTGGTTCCCCCAGATTAGAGTCTGTGCTCCTAACCACTACACCAAACGGACTCTACCAAGTTGGTAGAGCTTATCAAAAGTACTATCCTCTTCGTCCTATAGAGGAAAAAAAGGAGGGAAATACCAGGTCGTGAGGATGTTGAGACCATCTGAATCTACTGATATAACAAAATAAAATGTGTATTCTTGGTGATGTGCAGTCACAGGAACTGACTCAAAACAAGATCCATGAGAGGGCTTCTCACCTCACAAGACCTACTGTTTAGGGTTGCTATTATAATACTAGAGACAGTGGAGGGAAATTCCACAGGGGTAGCCATGTTAGTCTGTGGTGGCAAATCAGGAGTCCAATGGCACTTCAGAGGCTAACAAATAATATTTATTCCTTGACACAGAGAGTATTCCATCTTTCTGTGTTTATACCTCTGAGGATGCCAGTCACAGTTACTGGGGAAACGTCAGGTTCTACAATGCCAAGACCACGGCCATACATCCCGGAAAATCTACAGCAACTAACATTTATTCTGGCATGGGCTTTCACGAGCCAGAGCTCACTTCATCAGATCCATGAGGTCAATGAGCTGGTGAACATATATTAAACATTGCAAACAGAATGTATGCAAATGTGGTTGATGCTCACTGGTTGATGTTTGGACATCCTTCACCACTTCTCGGATAAAAGCCCTTCCCATGAAATGATTCCGTCTCAAGCACAAGGGGAAAGACATTCACTAGCTCTGGATTCCGTGGGGAGCATTTCTAGGTCATAGGTACCCATAAAGCTGCCTTGTCATGAGTCAAACCATCAGGGCACTTAGTTCAACCCCAAAAGCTCTCCAGTTCCTTTGGCAGAAGCGTTCCCTTAAGACTCATTAAGTCCTGCAATCCATTGTGGTGTAGTGATTAGATCACCAGAACAGGAGCTGAGATACCCAGGTTTGAATCTCCCCTCTGCCATGGAAGTGACCTTGGGCCAGTCACACACTGTCAAGCTAACCCACCTCACAGGGTTTTTGTGAAGATAAAACGGAGAGGAGAAGAATATGAGCTGCTTTGGGTTCCCGTCGTGGTATAAGTGGGGTATAAATGAAGTCAATAAATAAGTACAAATGGCGGACTTGAAGTCGAGACCTTCTGCACCATGTTTCCTAAGTTAGAGTGCCTTCCCAAGTCTTGTTGTTGTTCTTCAGTCGCACAGTCGAGTCCGACTCTTCGCGACCCCATGGACCACATCACGCCAAGCCCTCCTGTCTTCTGTCGTGCTCCGGAGTTTGCTCAATTTCATGTTCGTTGCATCGATGACACTGTCTAACCATCTCATCCTTTGCCGTCCCCATCTTCTTTGACCTTCAATCTTTCCCAGCATCAGGGTCTTCTCCAGTGAGTGCTCCCTTCTCATTTGGTGGCCAAAGTATTTGAGCTTCAGTTTCATTATCTGGCCTTCCAGGGAACAGTCAGGGTTGATTTCTTTTAGGATTGACTGATTTGATCTTCTTGCAGTCCAAGGGACTCTCAAGAGTCTTCTCCAGCACCATAGTTCAAAAGAATCTATTCTTCGGCGCTCGGCCTTCCTTATAGTCCAAGTCCCAAGTCTTAATTGACAGCAATAAATTGCTGTCTTTGTTCCTCAAATCTATCCATTCAAAAAGATATAACAAAAAGGTATACCGGCCTGCCACTCTATGCCAATATATTCAAAACTCCAAGTAATTTATTATCCTACACTCAGCTGCAGTGATCTTCAGGGTTAATGTTGGTGTACATATCCATATGTTCAGACTGTAAGACGGAGCTTAAAAAACCAGCCAAGACTGCTGCAGTAACAATACTCAGATTCTGCATCAACCATCACTCCCATCCGCAGTTTTGTGGACATGATGGGGGGGAGGGGGGGAGGGAATCCAGCACAGCATTTAAGTCCCTGAATTGTTTCATGAATGATCAAAATGGGGAGCTGTCCCAAACTAAAGGGGTGGAATAATCTCGGGGGGGATTATGTATGTGCATCACTCTCTGTGTGTGTTAGGATTACCAACCTCAGAGTGGTGCCTGGCATCCTCCCAGAATTGCAACTGATCTCCAGGGCAGAAAGATCAGCTCCCCTAGAGGAAATGGCAGCTTTGGAAGGCAGGCTCTTCTGGCATCACACCCCAGCAGAATTCCCTCCCCAGACCCCTCCCCTCCCCCACACATCTCCAGGAATTTCCCAAGCCAGAGTTGCCAACCCTAGCATGTGTGTCCATATGCATGCAAGTGCACATTTGGACACACCAATGAAAAAGGAATTGAAAGCCCTCACAAATCATTCTCCTTTGCTTGGGGCATAGATTCCCTCCTTTTGTCTGTATATAAAGGTCTTCCTCTGCTTTCAAATCGGCTCCTAAAATGGAAGACAGGCCACCTGCAGTTTCTCCCACCTGTTTTTCCCCATCGTATTAACATTCACTCATCGCCAGCCTGCTGCAGGGTACCCCTGGAGTTCTTCTTTTCGTCTTCTTTTCGTCTTATCTTCCTTCCCCTCCCCCACCTGCTGAAAAGTATAATCACCAAATGTGAGGCAACAGTGCCCCCTCTTGGCCGCAACATCATGTGCATGTCAGGAGGACTGTCTGGGGTTCCAGAGCTACATAATGTTTACCACCCACCTCCTCCTCTTGGACAAAAACATGAAGGGAAGGGGAGAGTGGGAAATGCAAGGAGACAAAGACATGGAGAAGGAGCACCTTCTGAATAAACAGAGATAGAAAATTGTTGTTGTGATGATGATGATGATGATGGTGATGATGATGATGATGATGTGGTGCAGCCACAAAAGTCCTTTCAGATTCAGTTTGATCACTGTGAAATCACTCACATTTTTTCTGAGCATCATTGTCAAACATGCCCAGATGCTCAGCAGACAACCAGAATTGTTCAGCAGTGGCACAAACGCCCATCCCCTCTCTCAGCTCCCTCCTCTCCCCAAGGATACAAACGTAACTATTTCAAAGGGGAAACAACTGGCTCTTCAAACAGAGGACAGTCCCCGGCCTGAGGATAGTCTTTCTTGCAACTTGCTCTTCCCAGTCTTCCCCCACATGGCTTGTACAGGACATACAAAATATCCTGGGAGTGCCTCTTAAGTTTCCCCAGATAGTCCACATAATCAGGTTCTCCTGAACTTGTGCAACACCGATCAGCTCCCTTCGCAACTTGAAACCTTCAAAGTGCCAGTACACACTTGTTACTCAAATTCCAGGGTTACACACACTCAGAGACGCTTGCTTATTATTACAGTAAAGGTTCTAGGGCTGTTCTTCAAGTGCCTCTGAGCATCTGCAGAGTGCATTTTCTTCTCCACCAAGTAATCACAGCCATCTACAAGTACCTCAGTAATTGACAGGTCTCATACTGGAATGAAGCACAGCTTCCCTCCCTGTCTTAGAGTGATTCTGATGGGACTGGTGGTGTGACCCTTTCCCCACTCACAGCAAAAAAAAGTTTCAGACTTCCCATCATGGAGGCACTTCCCAGCCATGAGAAGAGGGAGCAATGCGAAAAGGAGGAGCCATGAGGAAGGGGGGGGAATATTTGGCAGAGCAGAAGTTGCTGCCACTGCCCCTCCCTCTAAATTTGTTTCCTGTCAACAAACATGGAAATGAAGTGATGGAGACCATTGCTGACTGAGCACAGGAGCCCTGGAAGAGAAAAAGCTGGCAGCCTGGATGTCTCTTGCACCTGGTCCACGCCATCCGGGAAATACATCTCTAATTCAAGTACCAAGCATACAATACTGCTATCTTGTGACCAGAATTGTGAACATGACCTTTTGGTAATTACAGTCTGATTAAACCTTTTTTTTTTTTTTTACTTTTTTCACCTGAGTAAATCAAATATCCTTTCAGATCAACCATTTCCCTTGGGGACAAAAACTACAAGTGCAGAGGAAAAAACTATTTTCGAAGTCCAGGTGTGTAAACAAGAATGGCACTTCCTAACAAGGACATCCGGTGCATTTAAATCCCCACTTTGACTGACTGTCAACAACTGCCTTGTTCAAAAAGGAGGTGTTCAGTCAGAAAACCAAAACAGATGTGAGGATGGGGTGGATCACTGTAGATGCTTCTGGAGTGATCAGCCTCATATCTCAGGAGAGTCTGGAAATTAAAGTACAGCCCATTTTCATCACTGGTGGGTGAAAACACAGGACGTTTTACCATGTGGTACTTTATGAAGATGTACATGTAACTTGGTTATCTTAAGCCAGTCACCTGCCTTCCTTTTAGCCAACCAGATTTGCCCACTGATGAATGAATACTGTGTGACACAGGGGAGGTTTCTGTCTCAGTTCCCTGTGAAGATGAGTCACTGTGGTACGAGCTGAGCTTATTATCCCAAGCACAACAATAATAATCAGCATCATCTTCAGCTTGAACACCTGTGATGGCCAGATTCCAGAGGTTGTTGGAGGTGTCAGGGGAGACGGTGAATCTCTCGGGGACCCCTGAGCCCCTGCCTTGGTCATCGCTCTTGTGATAGTGGTAGAGGAACAGTGGAGCCCCCCCTGGTTTCTGCTGGAACCATCGGACCCTGTCAGCACTGATGCTGTAGCCACTGCTTAGAGCACAAGGGATATTAACCGTCGATCCTGGAGCTTTGGCCATTGAGGGTTGTTGGGTCACCACTAGTTGGGACATGGAACCTAAAGCAAGATCAGGGACAATTTTTTAAATTCATTTGTACTATGCCATTCTGTCTTATGGAGACCTAAAGCAGCTGATAACAGCATTCTCCCCTCCTCCGTGCTATCTTCCCAATAATATCAACTCTGCAATATAGATTATACCAAGAGGAGTCACCCAGCAAGCTTCCCTGGCAGAGTGGGGATTCAAACCCGGTTCTCCCAGATCCTAACCTGATACTCCCACTACTACAACACACTGATTCCCAGATCTGCATTTGCACTTATGCTTCTCAACCTTGAATCGGTCTTCTAACCATTGGAGTTTCCTTACCTGAGCATAACACCCCCAAGAAGAAAACCAAAGGAACCCACATCATTGCAAAAACAAAAATCATACAACCCTTTTCTCTGGGAGGCCTTTGCTCAGCTCTTCTTTTAAATCCCCCCCCCAGGAAGCAAATTCTCACCACTTCTATGCAAATACAGCCATCTCCTATTGGCTTTCCATAACAGGGCTGTGTGACCTCATCCAATGACCACAAGCCAAACATGATCTATGGCAGAGGCTCACAAACTGTGGATCAGGAACCCAAAAGCGGGGTTGTTGCTTTCTTGCCGATGGGTCACAAGGTAGGGTCAGATGCCTTTTGGAGTCTCCATGGCAAATGTGGGTTTGCCTCTGCATAGAACGTGCAAGATGGCCATGAAATACTGCCTGTCACTCGAAGTTGCTAAAGAATTAGAAAATACTAAAATTGGTGAATGAATTATCAACATGTTCAGTGTCCATTGTTGTGAGTTTCATCCTTTTCACGTTGTGGAAGGGAAAAGTGGCACAAAGTTACTTTGCACATGGGTCCTGAAATATAGCATAGATACAGGAGTGGGTCCCACTTCAAAAACTTTCAGAACCATGCTTCTATGGTTACTCCAGAGCTGCTCTGCTGAGAATCATATTCATGCGCCTATTCATCAGGACTCACCCCCTCGGAAAGTGTTCTCAGGATTCTGCTGTTATGGGATGACAGGTGATGAGGCTGAAGTCCCCCTGGAGATGTCAGGCCTTTGCTCTGGGTGGCTCCAAATCCACATTAACATGTCAGTAAGGCTAGTCCTGGGTGAAGGGGAGGGATCCTGTGTCCGTGTAGCCTCTAGTGACATAGGTGCTTAACTAAAGCTGGCTGGCTACTTGGAACAGATAACAGGAATTAGCCCAGGAACTGCAGTTTTTTCCAATGGTAGAAGCAGCTCTGGATTAACCATTAAGCAAAACAGACACATCCTTAGGGCACCATGGGAAGGGGGGACACCACAAAGCTTCCCCCTGTAGCTGTCGTGCCCTTAACTCTTTCACTGCCACACTCTACTTTAGTCACATTTTTTGTCATTGTCCTCATCTGCCATGTTTGACTTTAATCTGCATTATCAGAAAATACGTTTTCTTTGGCATGGTGATTGGCTGAAGTTTAAAAGTTTGCTTTGAAGGTGTCATGCGTTATCACATTTGTTTCCATCTCATGGCATGAGAGTTTCACTTTCATTGAGTGTATACACAGCTGGCATTTAACTGATGAGCTGGTTTGTGCAGTGAACCCTTAAGGTCTTTATTTTCTTATATATTTTACTGATTTTTCACATAAACAAGGTTAAGTTTTAGTGAACAAGATGTAAAAAAGAGCCAGTTTGGTGTAGTGGTTAGGAGTGTGGACTCTAATCTGGGAGAACCGGGTTTGATTCCCCAGTCCTCCACATGCAGCTGCTGGTGTGACCTTGGGCAAGCCACTGTTCTCTTGGAGCTGTTCTCTCAAGAGTAGTTCTCAAAGAGCTCTCTCAACCCCACTTACCTCACAAGGTGTCTGTTGTGGGGAGGGGAAGGGGAAGGAGATTGTAAGCCACTCTGAGACTCCTTCGGGTAGGGAAGGGCGAGGTGTAAATCCAATCTCCTCTTCTTCTAAAACCATGTATTTGAAATAAGAAATCATTGATTTGAGAAAGATCAAAGATTACTGTAAGTGTAAAGAGCAGTACAAAATGCTAATAAAACTTCAGATAAATGATGATTGTATGTCATACTGTTTGACCTTGAGGATGAAATATTTTTCTTAGTCATTCTTTCAGTTATGGCTATTGATAAGAAATGATATGCAGTGGAACCACAAGCACCAGGGGGGCAGCAGGGGCGAGTGCATGGGCCTGTGCATGTCTAATATAAAATTAGTATATTAGGTGACATTCATAGAATCATAGAGTTGGAAGGGACCTCCAGGGTCATCTAGTACAACCCCCTGCACTAGGCAGGAAATTCACAAATACCTCTCCCCCC
>NW_015170425.1:46751-54774 GCF_001447785.1 Gekko japonicus
CACGCGCTTCCATGCCCAGACGATGACAAAAAACCTCCAGGATCTCCAGCCAAACTGGCCTGGAGAAAAATTGATTCCTGACCCCAAAGTGGTGATCAGCATTTCCCTGGGCATGTAAGAAAGGGCCACGAGCACTAATGCATCCCTTCATGTCCTCATGATCTGCCTAAGTTCACAGAATCCGCATTGCTGTCAGATGGCCATCTCGCCTCTGTTTGAAAACCTCCGAAGAAGGAGAGGCCACCACCTCCCAAAGAAGCCACTGAGGAACCACTCTAACTGTCAGGAAGTTCTTTCTAATGTTTAGCTGAGAACTTTTCTGATTTAATTTCATCCCATTGGTTCTGGTCCGAGCTTCTGGGGCAACAGAAAACAACTCCACACCATCCTCTGTATGACAGTCCTTCAAGAACTTGAAGATGGTTATCATATCACCTCTCAGTCGTCTCCTCTCCAGGCTAAACATACCCAGCTCCTTCAACCTTTCCTCATAGGACTTGGTCTCCAGACCACTCAGCATCTTTGTTGCCCTCTTCTGGACTCATTCTAGCTTGTCTATATCCTTCTTAAACTGTGGTGCCCAAAAACACAATATTCTAGGTGAGGTCTAACCAGAGCAAAGTGATACCATCACTTCACGTGATCTGGACACTATACTTCTGTTGATACAGTCCAAAATCACATTTGCCTTTTTAGCAACTGCATCACATTGCTGACTCATGTTCAGTGTATGGTCTACTAAGACCCCTGGATCCTTTTTGCACATTCTACTGCCAAGACAAGTCTCCCCCATTCTATAATTATGTATTTGATTTTTCCTACCTGATTCACTTGTCCACCCTGTCAAGATCATCCTGTATCCTGACTCTGTCTTCTACCGTATTTGCTACCCCTCCCAATTTAGTATTATCTGCAAATTTAATAAGCATTCCCTTTATCCTAGGACAGATCCTTGTGGCACTCCACTTGTCATTCCTTTCCAAGAGGATGAGGAACCACTCACAAGCACTCTTCGGGTGCGATCTATCAACCAGTTACAGATCCACCTAATAGTCATAGGATCCAAACCACATTTTACCAATTCCAAACCACATTTTACCAGTTCGATTAGTCACAATCTCTGCCACCTGGTCCCATGTTGAGGCATGCCAGATTGTCTGTTTCTTCGAGGGGGCCCTGCTGAGTATTTTGAATGGTGTAGTGCGGTGGCCAGTGGAAAAGTGGGGACTGCAGTTTAGTGCAATAAGGGAAGTGGCGTTTTCATTGAAGCATACCTCATGTGCTACATGCAGCTGATATTTGCTTTGTAAAAAGCGAGTAAAGCATGTTCTGTTTATTTATCCAAATCCTCAATTTTGCATGACTAAACTCATTAAAATAAATCTTGACAATGTGTTTGAACCCATTAGCCAGCAACAAAGTACACAAATCTGTAGCTGAGATTTACTTCATGTTTAGGTATTGATCATCTGATGGACCCGGGTCCCAGATAACTTTCTGACAATCTTTGTCTCACATATACCTACAGTTCAGTATGTTTGACCGTCTTACCCCTTTTTTCCTGCATGAATTTCAGTGTTATAAGTAAATAATATGGCTTACTATTTAGTGTTAAATAATTTTAAAATAAAATGTATATTTAATATACTTGTGGGGTCTGGCCAGGGGATGGCCCGGAAGAAAACTCAATTTTTAATCTCTTATTTCAGTCTGCACACTTAACCACCACACCAAACTGGGTGTTTAACACTTCATGAGGTTTCTGTATACAGACTGAAAACTTCATTCCCCTCATGAGAATTCTGGCACCTCTTTTTCAAAAACACAAAAAGTCCCTAATGTAAAGTGATTTTTTTCCTTCACTTTGGATCTTCACTAGCAAAATTTTTATTTGTACTACAAATGCCTGTGATCTGCTCTCTTTTCTGTTTTAAAAAAACAGCTGCAAATATAAACTGTGGGAGAGAAGTTTCAAGGAAATAGTTTTTTACTTGGCACTTTGGAAATGTTGAGTTTTTCCCAACAAGAAAGAAAAATGAATGCTGCCAACCAAGCAAGAACAGCCTGTTTCCACCATCAGAGAAGAGACATTTTTTAAAAAATATATATTTATTGCTTTTCTGGTAAATATATCAAAATTCACCATCAACATTTCATAATTACATATTTGCAGAAATCTTCATAAAGTTAAAAAAATACCTGTACAGAAGAGACATTTTAATTGCAAATTTAGATTTCTCCCCTTGAGGCTATCAATTTCTCTCTTGTTATCCCATAAAGGCACATCAGTATTTACTGCCTTTAAGTATGCAAAGTGATCAAAGCATGGAAGGCACTACGTTAATAAACATTGTAAATAACAATAATACTACTACTGTTATTACTACATGATGATGATGATGATGATGATGATGATGATGATGATGATGATGATGATGATGATGATGATGATGATGATGATGATGATGATGATAGTCGCTACATTTTCTTTTCTTTTGTATTTTGTCACAGCAAAGTAGATTTGTTTGCTGATGCATGAATACTGTGTGACCCAGGAAAGGTTTTTGTCTCAGTTCCCCATGATGACGAATCACTGTGATACGAGCTGAGCTTTATATCCCAAGTACTACAGTAATAACCAGCGTCATCTTCAGCTTGAACTCCTGTGATGACTAGATTCCAGAGGTTTCTAGAGGTGTCAGGGGAGACAGTGAATCTCTCGGGGACCCCTGAGCCCCTTTTTTGGTTGTTGCTCCTGTAATAGTTGTAGAGAAACCGTGGGACACCCCTTGATTTCTGCTGGTACCAACGGGCACTCTCATCATTGATGCTTTGGCCACTCGCTGAACAAGAGATCTGAACTGTTGATCCTGGAGCACTGGTTAGTGAAGGTGGTTGGGTCAGCACTACTTGGGACCTGGAAACTAAAAGAAGATCAGGGACAATTTAATACTTTTTTATTCATACCCTGCTTTTCTGTCCAATGGAGACCCAAACCAGGTTACAACAGGGTTCTCTCTCCCCCACCCATGTAAGCCTCCCAATATCAACTCTGCAATGTAGATTATAATAAGAGAAGTCACCCAGCAAGCTTCCCTGGCAGAGCAGGAATTCAAACCCGGTTCTTCCAGATCCTAACCTGATACTTCTGCTGCTACTACACACTGACTGCCAGATCTGCATTTGTACTTATACTTCTCAACCTTGAATCGGTCTTTTAACCATTACCATTTCCTTACCTGAGCATAACACCCCCAAGAAGAAAACCAAAGGAACCCACATCATTGTAAAAACAAAAATGGCACTCCCCTTTTCTCTGGAAGGCCTTTGCCCCAGCTGTTCTCTTAAATTCTGATCCAGGAATCAAATATTCATTATTACTATGCAAATGCATCCATCTCCTATTGGCTCTCAATAACAGGGCTGGGTGACCTCATTCAATGACCACAAGCCAAACATGTTCTGTGGTGGAGGCTCACAAACTGTTGATCAGGATCAAGCATGTTCTATGGTGGAGGCTCACAAACTGTTGATCAGGAACCCAAAAGTGGGTTGCAACTATCTTGCTGATGGATCACAAGGTAGAGTTAGAAGGCTTTGGGAGACTCCATGGCAAATCTGGGCTTACCTCTGCAAATAATGTGGAAGACAGCCATGAAATACTGTCTGCCGCTCAGAGTTGCTAGAGATTTAGGGAGGGGGATTCAAAATGGAAATAAATGATCAACATGTTCAGTGTCCATTGTTGTGGGTTCTGTCCAGGGAAAAGGCACAAAGTAGGTCCTGAAGTGTAACATAGATACAGAAATGGGTCCCACTTCAAAAAGTCTGGGAAGTACCATGATTCTGCTTGGGAGCAGTGATTTGTTTAGAGTGTACTCCATAGCTGATCTACTGAAAGTTCTCTTAGGATTGTGCTGCTATGGAATGAGAGGAGCTCAGGCTGAGAATCTGCTTGAGAAGTCAGCCAACTGCTCTGAAGGGCTCCAAAAACGACATGAATATGTCAATTAGGCTAGCCCTTGGTGAAGGAGAGGCATTCTTTGTCACTATAGCCTCTAGTAACATATGTCCTCCACAGAATATTCTCATAACAAACAAGTTTGGAGGTAATATTTATACAACATCTGCAATCACATCAACTGTGTGTGTATGAGTTTGTGTATTTGGTATAATTCTTTACTGAGTTCCTCTGGTGGACAGTTCATGGTCTGGAACATTGCTTTTAGCCTCTTGAATTAGCGTGACAATCTCATTTGGGAATCGTCTCCCACTTTATAAGCTCAGCGTAAAATCTTTCATCAGCTTGTACAGGACATATAAAATATCCTGGGAAATGTGCGTGTGAACAAAATCTTTTATTAGTTTGTACAGGACATTAAAAATATCCTGGGAAATGTGCATGTGAACTCTGCATGCCTCTAAATTTCCCCAGGCTCTCTACACAACCTGGAGTCTCCTGAACATGTGCGACCTGCTCTCTTTGCAGCTCGAAGCCTTCAAAGTGCCAGCACGCACTGGTTACTCAGATACCAGAGTTACACACCCTCAGAGATGCTTGCTTATTATTGCAGTAAAGGGTCTAGGGCTGAGCTTAGGGTTGCCAACCTCCAGGTGGTCGCTGGAGATATCCTGCTATTACAACTGATCTCCAGACATCAGTTCAGCTGGAGAAAACGACAGCTCTGGAAGGTGGACTCTGTGGCATTGTGCCCTACTGAGGTCCCTCCCCTCCTCAAACCCCTCCTCAAACCCTTCCAAAATCTCCTCCAGGTATTTCCCAACCTGGACCTGGCAACCCTAGCTGATCTTCAAGTGCTTCTGGGCATCTGCAGAGTGCATTTCCTTCTCCACCAAGTAATCACAGCCACCCACAAGTACCTGGGATGAGGGAGTAGAACATTCAGTGAAAAGGGGCCTGCCTCGGTAATTGACAGGTCTCATGCTGGAATGAAGCACAGCTTCCCTCCCTGTCTTAGAGTGATTCTGATGGGACTGGTGTTGTGACCCTTTCCCCACTCATGTTTCAGACTTCCCATCTCGGAGGCACTTCCCAGCCATGAGAAGAGGGAACCAGGAGAAAGGGAGGAGCCGTGGGGAAAGGGGGGGGGCAAAAATACCAGGCACAGCAGAAGTTGCTGCCATTGTTCCTTCCTCTAAATCTGTTTCCTGTCAACAAACATGGAAATGAAGTGATGGAGTCCATTTCTGCTGACTGATCACAGGAGCCCTGGAAGAGGAAAAGCTGGCAACCCAGATGTCTCCTGCACCTGGTCCATGCCATCTGGGAAATATATCTCTAATTCAAGTACCAAGCGTACGATACTGCCATCTTGTGACCAGAACAGTAAATGCTACCTTTTGGTAACTACAGTTTGATGAAACTTTTTTTTTACCTTTTTCAGCCTCAGTAAATCAAATATCCTTTCAGATCAACAGTTTCCCTTGCAGACAAAAACTACAAGTGCAGAGGAAATAACTATTTTTGAAGTCCAAGTGTATAAGCAAGAATGACACTTCCTAACAAAGACACCCAGTGCATTTAAACTTCTACTTTGTGCCAAAACGTTTCCTTACAGTCAAGGATTAAACCAGAGATCAAGAGTAACCCTCCTGCAGGACGGGGTTCCTCTTAAACTTGTGTGACCATGGATCTACTAATACTACCACTACCTCTTTGGCTGTTGGGGCTTTTCTTAGCAGGCATGAGCAATCTTGCTGAGCACTGGGATAGGTCTGGGGAACATCTAGCTCTTCCGCCTTGGCAGGTAGACCTAGTTAAATAGCAGTGGCTCTACTGCACAGCAAATTCTCCACCTTGGTCTAGGTAGGGGACGATGACAGCAGCCATTTTAGCACTTTGCACTTGGAGAGATGATGTGAAACGTTATAGGTTTGTGGCCAAGTGATCAGTTGGGGATCTCAGGACCAGTGTTCCCTCTAAGCTGAGTTAGTGTGAGCTAGCTCGCAGTTTTTTAAGCCTCCAGCTCACACATTTTTGTCTTAGCTCAGGAAGAATGGCTCCAGAGCAAACTAATTCATGCAGCAGCCAAATCGCTCACTCATCTGTGGCACATCGCAACCCGTTTTTTACTGGATTTTCCCCCGAGTCTTTTAACTCCGCTTCTGCAGTGGAGCAGAACGGGTTGCCGATGGCCGCGGGGTGCTTCCCAGATGTTGTTGTCTGATCGTGCCCTTTAAATCCACCAGGCATTCGTGCCTATGGCAGGTCTAATTGTGCATATGATCGCAGCCATAGATATAAAACTACACTTTGAACAAGGTACCTTGCTTTATATTGGTATTTTTGAGACTATGGGTACTCCAGAGCTGCTCTGCTGAGAATCATACTCATGTGCCTATTCATTAGGGCTCACCCGCTTGGATAGTGTTCTTCACATTCTGCTGTTATGGAAAGACAGGCGATGAGGCTGAAGTCCCCCTGGAGATGTCAGGCCTCTGCTCTGAGTGGCTCCAAATCCACATTAACATGTCAGTAAGGCTAGTCCTGGGTGAAGGGGAGGGATCCTGTGTCCGTGTAGCCTCTAGTGACATAGGCGCTTAACTAAAGCTGGCTGGCTATTTGGAACAGATAACTGGAATTAGCCCAGGAACTGCAGTTTTTTTCCAATGGTAGAAGCAGCCCTGCCCTGGATTAACCATTAAGAAGAAGAGAAGAAGAAGAGATTGGATTTATACCCTGCCCTTCACTTGGAGTCTCAGAGCGGCTTACAAACTCCTTTCCCTTCCCCTCCCCACCACAGACACCCTGTGAGGTGGGTGGGGCTGAGAGAACTCTGACACAAACTGCTCTTTTTCAAGGACAGCTGTGCCAGAGCTTGTGACTGACCCAAGGTCACATCAGCAGGTGCAAGTGGAGGAGTGGGGAATCAAACCCGGTTCTCCCAGATTAGAGTCCGCGCACCTAACCACTACACCAAACTGGCTCTATTAAGCAAAATAAGCAGGTGCTTACGGCACTATGGGAAGGGGGGATACCACAAAGCTTCCCCCCATAGCTATCGTGCCCTTAACTCTTTCACTGCCACACTCAACCTCAGTTGCATTTTTTTGTCATTGTCCTCATCTGCCGTGTTTGACTTTAATCTACATTGTTAAAAATATGTTTTCTTTGGCATGGTGAGTGGCTGAAGTTTAAAAGTTTGCTTTGAAGGTGTCGTCAGATATCTCATTTGTTTCCATCTCATGGCATGAGAGTTTCGCTTTCATTGAGTGTAAACACAGCTGGCATTTAACTCATCAGATGATTTGTGCAGCAAACCCATAAGCTCTTTATTTACTTATTTATTTTACTGATTTTTCACATGAACAACGTTAAGTTTTAGTGAACAAGATGTAAAAAAGAACCAGTTTGGTGTAGTGGTTAGGAGGGCGTAGTGGTTAGGAGGGCAGACTCTAATCTGGGAGAACCGGGTTTGATTCCCCAGTCCTTCACATGCAGCTGCTGGTGTGACCTTGGGTCAATCACAACTTCTTTCAGAGTAGTTCTCAAAGAGCTCTCTCAGCCCCACTTACCTCACAGAAAGTCTGTTGTGGGGAGGGGAAGGGAAAGGAGATTGTAAGCCACTCTGAGACTCCTTCGGATAGTGAACGGAGGGGCATAAATCCAATCTCTTCTTCTAAAACCATGTATCTGGAATAAGAAATCATGGATTTGAGAAAGATCAAAGATTACTGTAAGTGTAAAGAGCACTTTCTTGTTATCCCATCTAGGTACAACAGTATTTACTGCATTAAAGTATGTGAAGTGCTCAAAGCATGGAAGGCACTACGTTAATCAATATTGTAAATAACAGTAATACTACTACAGTTATTACTATTACTACTACAACAGCAATAACAATAACAATAATAATAATAGCAGTTAATTTTCTTTTCTTCTGTTTTGTCAGCGCAAAGCAGATTTGTCTGCTGATGCATGAATACTGTGTGACACAGGAAAGGTTTTCGTCTCAGTTCCCCATGAGGACGAATCACTGTGGTACGAGCTGAGCTTACTGAC
>NW_015170425.1:54975-60114 GCF_001447785.1 Gekko japonicus
CTCATTGCACAAGAGATCTGAACTGTCGATCCTGGAGCACTGGTTAGTGAAGGTGGCTGGGTCACTACTAGTTGGGACCTGGAACCTAAAACAAGATCAGGGACAATTGAATATTTTTTGTCCATACCCTGCTTTTCTGTCCAATGGAAACCCAAAGCAGCCTACAACAGGGTTCTCTCCCCCCCCCGTAAGCCTCCCAATAGCAACACTACAATAAGAGAAGTCACCCAGCAAGCTTCCATGGCAGAGTGAGGATTCAAACCCCGATTCTCTCAGATCCTAATCCAACACTGTCATGACTAAAACACATTGACTGGCAAATCTGCATTTGGATTTAAGCTTCTCAGTCTTGAATCGGTATTTCAACCACTGCAGTTTCCTTACCTGAGCATAACACCCCCAAGAAGAAAACCAAAAGAACCCACATCATTGCAAAAACAACTGTTCCACACTCCTTTTCTCTGGGAGACCTTTGCTCATCTGTTCTCTTAAATTCTTCCCCAGGAATCAAATTTTCCCCACTTCTATGCAAATACAGCTGTCTCCTATTGGCTTTCCATAACAGGGCTGTGTGACCTCATCCAATGACCTGAAGCCAAAAGTGTTCTATGGTGGAGGGTCACAAACTGTGGATCAGGAACCCAAAAGCAGGTTGTTGCTTTCCTGCAGATGGGTCACAAGGTAGGGTTTGATGGCTTTAGGAGTCTCCATTGCAAATTTGGGTTTGCCTCTGCATAGAACATGCAAGATGGCCATGCAATACTGCCTGTTGCTCAAAGTTGCTGGAGAATTAGAAAATACTAAAATTGGTGAATGATTTATTAACATGTTCAGTGTCCGTTGTTGTGAGTTTCAGCCATTTCGAGTTGGGAAGGGGGAAAGTGGCACAAGCTTACTTTGTACATGGGCCTTGAAAAGTAGCATAGATACAAAGCGAGCCCCACTTCAAAAAGTTTGAGAACCATGTTTCTATGGGTACTCCAGAGCTGCTCTGCTGAGAATCATACTCGTGTGCCTGTTCATTAGGGCTCATCCCCGAGGAAAGTGTTCTCATGATCCTGCTGTTATGGAATGACAGACAATGAGGCTGAAGTCCCACTGGGGTCTCTGCTCTGGGTGGCTCCAAATCCACATTAAAATGTCAGTAAGGCTAGTCCCAGGTGAACGGGAGGCATTCTGTATCCATGTAGCCTCTAGTGACATAGGAGCTCAACTAAAGCTGGCTATTTGGAACAAGTAACTGGAATGTAGCCCGGGAACTGGAATTGTTTTCCAAAGTTGAAGAAGCCCTGGATTAACCATTAAGCAAAACAGCCACGTCCTTAGGGCACCAAGGGAAGGGGGGACACCGCAAAGCTTCCCCCTGTAGCTGTCATGCCCTTAACTCTTTCACTGCCACACTCAACTTTAGTCGAATTTTTGTAATTCTTATCTGCCATGTTCAACTTTAATCTGCATTGTTTAAAAAAGTTTTCTTTGGGATGGTGAGTGACTAAACTTTAGAGGTTTGGTGTGAAGGTGTTGTCAGATATCACATTTGTTTCTATCTCATGGCATTAGGATTTCACTTCCGTTGAGTCTAAACACAGCTGGCTGGGTCTGGCTGGCAATAAACTCACCAGCTGATTTGTGTGGCAGACCCTGAGGCTCTTTACTTTCTTGTTTATTTTACTGATTTTTCACATAAAGGAGGTAAGTTTCAGTGAACAAGAAGTAAAACTGTGTATCTGAAGTTAGAAATCATTGATGTGAGAAAGAGCAAAGATTACTGTAAGTAGAAAGAGCAGCACAAAATGCTGATGAAACTTCAGATGAATGATGATTGTATGTCATGATGTTTGGACCTTGAGGATGAAACATTTTTCTCAGGCCTTCCTTCTGTTATGGCTATTCGTAAGAAATGATATGCAGTGGAACCGCTAGCACCGAGAAGGGGGTGGGGCTGCATGGGGCAAGTATAAGTGCACATCCAAGAGTCTGTAAAAATTAATATAAAATTATTATATTAGGTGACATTAGATTAGTCTCAATCTCTGCCAACTGGTCCTGTGCTGAGGCATCCCAGATTGTCTGTTTCTTAGAGGGGCCCCTGCTGAGTATTTTGAATGGTGTAGTGCTGTGGACAGTGGAAAAATGGGGACTGCAGTTTAGTGCAGTGATGGCGAACCTTTTAGAGACCGAGTGCCCAAACTGCGACCCAAAACCCACTTATTTATCGCAAAGTGCCAACACGGCAATTTAACCTGAATATTGAGGTTTTACTTTAGAAAAAACGACTCATACATTAATTTAAGATGATCCAAACAAAGTAAGGAAAACAATCCCAAATGCTTTCATTTACTTAAAATTATTTGGCAGAAAATTCGACACTTTAATGATGGTCTGGGCCTGGCTGGGGCGATGGCACGGGTGCCCACAGAGAGGGCTCTGAGTGCCACCTCTGGCACCCGTGCCATAGGTTGGCCACCACTGGTTTAGTGCAATAAGGGAAGTGGCATTTTCACTGAAGCATCATTGACTACCTCATGTGCTACATGCAACTGATATTTCCTTTATAAAAGGCAAGTAAAGCATGTTCTGTTTATTTATGCCAATTCTTAATTTTGCTTTACTAAACTAATTAAAAAAAATCTTGACAATGTATTTGAACCCATTAGCCAACAACAACGTACACAGATCAGAAGCTGAGATTTACTTCATGTTTAGGTACTGATCATCTGGTGGACCCGGGTCCTAGATAACCTTCTGACAATCTGACAATTAAGTGAAGAAAGAGTAAAGTGATTCTTTCTTCACTTAACCTCACTAGCAAAGATACATTGGCCAAAAGTGTTCATTTGTACTACAAATGCCAGTCATCTGCTCTCTTTTCTGTGTGTGGAGGGGCAGCTGAAAACTTAAACTGCGGGAGAGAAGCTTAAAGAAAATAGTTTTTACTTGGCACCGTTGAAATGTTTTTCCCAGCAAGAAAGAAAAATGAATATTGCCCATCAAGAAAGAACAGCCTGTTTTCACCATCACAGAAGGGACATTTGGATTGCAAAATTAGATTTCATCCCTTGAGGTTGTCATATTCTCCCTTGTTACCCCATAGAGGTACATCAATACTTAGTATTTAAGGGATCAATTCCTGATGGAATGTGTCACTTGCAAACTGAACAACGCTTCATTAAGACCAATTTCTAATAAATTCATGGAAAAATGGGAACCCATACTAGACTTTCTTACAAGAGAAGAAGTTATACATACATCTTGGTCTCAATACTACAAATGGTTATGAATCCGCCTCACTCTAATTGGAATTAAAACATACTAGGTTAAATGTATACCTGAGGATGTCATGAGATCTCTCCAATCACTATAGAACTATGTATGATTCTATACTCACATACTTTTGATACTTATAACTTGTTGTTATGAAATGTATTGTAATCACTTCACAGAAGACGAATTTTGGGGGATTCTCCCACGGTTGTACGTGCACTGAGTTTACAATTTGTATGTTGCTATCCTACTTATGTATATTTGACTGTATTTCATACTGCTAATTGATGATTATATATGAAAATTTGAAATAAAAATGTTATTTAAAAAATACTTAGTATTTAAGTATGCTCCAAGCATGGAAGACACTACATTAATAAACATTGTAAACAATAATACTACTACTGGTATCACTATTACTACCATTAAATAATAGTGATAATAATAGTAATAGTTGCTACATTTTCATTTCTTCTGTGTTTTGTCAGTGCAAAGCAAGTTTGTCTGCTGATGCATGAATACTGTGTGGCCCAGGAAAGGTTTTTGTCTCAGTTCCCTATGAAGACGAATCACTGTGATACGATCTGAGCTTACTGTCCCAAGTACAACAGTAATAATCAGCGTCATCTTCAGCTTGAACTCCTGTGATGGCTAGATTCCAGAGGTTGTTGGAGGTGTCAGGGGAGACGGTGAATCTCTCGGGGACCCCTGAGCCCCTGCCTTGGTCATCGCTCTTGTGATAGTGGTAGAGGAACAGTGGAGCACCCCCTGGTTTCTGCTGGATCCATCGGACCCTCTCATCGCTGATGCTGAGGCCACTTACTGCACAAGAGATCTGAACTGTTGATCCTGGAGCACTGGTTAGTGAAGGTGGCTGGGTCAGCACTACTTGGGACCTGGAACCTAAAACAAGATCAGGGACAATTTAATACTTTTTTTTGTCCATTCCCTGCTTTTCTGTCCAATGGAGACCCAAAGCAGCTTACGACAGGGTTCTCTCCCCCACCCACCCATGTAAGCCTCCCATCCCAATATCAACTCTGCAGCGTAGATTATACTAAGAGAAGTCACCCAGCAAGCTTCCCTGGCAGAGTGGGGATTCAAACCTGATTCTCCCAGATCCTTCTCAACCTTGAATCAGTCTTTCAACCACTGCAGTTTCCTTACCTGAGCACAACACCCCCAAAAAGAAAACCAAAGGAACCCACATCATTGTAAAAACAAAAATGGCACTCCCCTTTTCTCTGGAAGGCCTTTGCCCCAGCTGTTCTCTTAAATTCTGATCCAGGAATCAAATATTCATTATTACTATGCAAATGCAGCCATCTCCTATTGGCTTTCCATAACAGGGCTGGGTGACCTCATCCAATGACCACACATCAAGCATGTTCTATGGTGGAGGCTCAAACAGTGGATCAGGAACCCAAAAGTGGGTTGTAACTATCTTGCTGATGGGTCACAAGGTAGGGTTAGAAAACTTTGGGAGACTCCATGGCAAATTTGGGATTGCCTCTGCAGATAATGTGGAAGATGGCCATGCAATACTGCCTGTTGCTCAAAGTTCCTAGAGATCTAGAAAATAATTTTCAAAAGAGAACTAAATTATCAGCATGTTCAGTGTCCATTGTTGTGGGACAAAAACTGGAAAAGGGGGTGAGGGTTCTGTCCAGGGAAAAGGCACAAAGTAGGTCCTGAAATGTAGCATAGATACAGAAATGGGTCCCACTTCAAAAAGTCTGAGAACCATGATTCAGCTTGGGAGCAGTGATTTGTTTAGAGTGCACTCCATAGCTGATCTACCGAAAGTTCTCCTAGGATTGTGCTGCTATGGAATGAGAGGAGCTGTGCTTGAGAAGTCAGCTGTCTGCTCTGGAG
>NW_015170426.1:0-1097 GCF_001447785.1 Gekko japonicus
CTACTCAGAAGCAAGGCTCATTTTATTCAGTGAGGGTTATGCCTAGGAACGTGTCTTTAGGACTGCGGCCAAAATTACTTGCTTTGCTGGCCCAGAGAGGCAGCTGTCCTAGCTCCATAAAGCCTGGCAGAAGTTGTCTAGTATCCGAGGTGCAATAACACAACCAAACAAGACGTTCGATATGAGACGTTAACCACAGCGATATATGCAATGGTCTGCAGAGGACTCCATGGAGATTTGTATATTTTGCAGACCGGAAGGTCGGTAGTTCGGCAGTTCGAGACCTGAGTGTGCCGCATGACGGAGTGAGCTCCCGTCTCTGGCCCCAGCTCCTGCCAACCTAGTTGTTTGAAAGCAAGCAAGAAATTGCAAGGAGATAAATCGGTACTGCTTCAGTGGGAAGGTAACAGCATTCCATGCGCCTCAACATCTAGTCATGCCGGCCACATGACCACGGAAATGTCTTCGGACAGTGCTGGCTCTTCAGGTTGGAAACAGAGATGAGCACCGCCCCCTAGAGTCGGATATGCCTGGCTTTCGAGCAAGGGAAACCTTTACCTTACCTTTACTACCATAATATACACACTTGATAATAATGATTGAATAGATTGCATAATAATACCACAGTTGTCTTCTTGTTTACTTACCACCTGAAAGTTGGCAACGTGAGCCTTGACGCTGAATTCCATTTCTTATTGAGAGAGGGTGGTGTTCGTTTGTGTCAGGACTGTAGCTACAGTGGGGCATCTTGGGGCGAGGCGCCCCGACTTACTGTCTAGGCCTCCTGACTTCCCATCTGGCCAGTGAGGGGCAGGATTGGGACAGGGAAGGTACCTGCAAAAGTACTGTTTTCATCTTGGGGGGGGGATAAGAAAATAAGAATGTTTGGAGAGAAAGCAATCCTATCCTAAGCTGGTCTACTCAGAAGCAAGCCCCATTTTATTCAATGGGGCTTACTCCCTGGAAAGTGCTCTGAAGACATGCGTGCCCCTCGAATGATTTAAATGCCCCCCAAATGAGGGGGGGAAGTCCTGACTACGCCCCTGGTTTGTGTCCTGTTTTAGACCTGTCTGCATTTGCCTCATCTGTACTCTTTC
>NW_015170426.1:1308-3286 GCF_001447785.1 Gekko japonicus
GAAAGCGGGGGGGGGGGCTCAAAGAGCCGTGAACATGAAAGCGACTGTCAGTTATTTGTCATAAGACGAGCTGCTAAGATGGCTGCCGGGACAGACTTAACTTTCCTCTGGCTTTTCTGCTCCCCCCTCCGCCCGCCCTCCCTCCCCACAGACATGCACTCTCCTCCAGACAATGAGCAGTCAACGATACATGAAACCGTCTACCGTTTCGCCGCAGAGTAATTCTGACATCTAAGGCCAGGTTTGGTTTTTTTGGTTTTTTAAAACCAGATTCTTTAATAAAAGCAGCACCGGGGCTGGTTTTGCCGTTTGCAGCCGGAGGTCTGAAGACACTCGTTGGAGGCTGAAGCAGGTAAGGGTAATGTTAAGTCTGCGCTCAACAAATTAGCCAGAGAGTGATTTCAGCAAAACTCAGGTTTATTTCAGCTCAACGATCAACTTCTCTGACACGGTACAACTTCTCTTGATAGCCCGAACTCTGATCTAGCTTTCCATTGCAGCTTGTTCAGTATTTAAACATTCCGGGCTAATATAGCCACGCCTACTATACAGATAAACAACCTATCAGGTTGAGACAATAAGGACCAATCAGAGTCTTTCCCGCTTATATACATTTGAATCCGATTGGACGCAGTAGTCTTGAACTTCAATCCCTGTTCAAGACGAAGCTTAACATTGCTTCCCTATGAGATGATTCACAACCATCTTAATGCATTCTAGGCAGCATAGAATACATTACAAATCACTTGAAAATAATGAGGCCGACGTCTGGTTCGGGTTCACAATGCTTATTTTGCAAAATGTGGCCATCCAATTGCTTGTGTATTCCTCAGCACTGGAGAGATACCCTTTGAACTGGCCACAGAGGGGTAACCAAAGCCAAATCTAGTTTGGGTGCTCTCCTCCTGAATACCTTTACCCATTAGGGTTACCAGTTGCCAGAATTTCACCTGAACTCTACACTACAAAGATCAGTTCTCCCAGAGGAAACGGCAGCTTACGAGAGTAGACTGTATGGTCTCACACCCCCAAAAAGCTCTCTCCCCTCTAGGGATGCAGTGGGTGGCAACTCGCCGTAGTGTGGGGTGGTGGGGACTCAAGGATGCCATCACTGAGACGGTGCTACATCATTTCCAGAGAGAACCTGGAAGTGATGTCACGCCTTTCTAGGATTTGCCAGAAACTCTGTGGTAAAACCATAGAGTTTCCAATGATTCCTAGAAAAGCATGGCATCACTTTCAGGTTTTCACTAGAAAACTATCATGCCAACAGCAATTTTTAGTTCATTTTTTCTCCCACTGGTCTCCCACCATAGCGGAAGACTGGTCAATCCTATTGTCATGGGCATGAATGAGGATGAGCTGACAGAGACTGCAGAAATCACAGCTGGCCCCTCTGAAGCAGCAGAGGAGGATAGCTAGCAAGTGCCTATAACAGCAGTCTTCACACCTGGCCCAGATAAGATGGAAGAACTGCAAGCTGGAAGTCCTCCTGACTCACCCCCCCCCCCTGCGGCGCCGTTTAGAGCGTGGCGTGGGGCGTATGTACCCCCCCGTGTGACTCGTTTAAGGGAGTGACTGTGGCAGAATTTAGCAAGCAGGTGAAGAGAGGCCAGGCTACAAGGGAGACACTCAGCCAACCCAGAGTTCTAGCAGGAGCCTGGCTGATTGTGCAGCTGGCTAATTGGTAACAGCTTTTAACTCCACACTCTGGGCAGTACTCTTCATGGAAGCAACAAGTCAGCTTCGTGCTGCTTGTATCTACTCCGGCTCGGCTCTTGCACCCAGACCTTCAGACCCCCTGGCTTTGGACTTGGCTCTGTGTTCCTGGCTCCTGACCCCAGCTTGGCTTCGGACTATGTTTCTGGTTAGTGATTTGGACTTGGCTCGGTGTTTTTGGCTCCTGACCCTGGCTTGGCTTTTTGGGCTTTGCACTGTCTTCTTGACTCCTAACCTTGGCTTTTTCTGGACTCCCTTT
>NW_015170426.1:5378-24758 GCF_001447785.1 Gekko japonicus
ACTGAACATGTGTAATAACAAAGCAAAAAAGAAAGAAAGACAATGAATTGAAACGAAAAAACGAGTACACTATTCAGAAGTAAAAGCCTGTGGTGCCAGTTTGGAGAACCGGGTTTGATTCCTGACTCCTACACACGAAGCCTGCTGGGTGACCTTGGGCCAGTCACAGTTCTTTCACAACTCTCTCCGCCCCGCCTACTTCATAAACTTCCCGTTGTGGGGAGAGGAAGGGAAGGCGATTGTAAGCTGCTTTGAGGTTCTTTAAGGTAGAGAAAAGTGGGGTATAAAAAAAACTTCTTCTTGGATTATGAGAATAACTGATTGTAGAGGATGACCTTGTGCAGTTCCGCAGACCCTCCGCCCCCCCTACTTCATAAACTTCCCGGTGTGGGGAGAGGAAGGGAAGGCGATTGTAAGCTGCTTTGAGGTTCTTTAAGGTAGAGAAAAGTGGGGTATAAAAAAAACTTCTTCTTGGATTATGAGAATAACTGATTGTAGAGGATGACCTTGTGCAGTTCCGCAGGGCCTGTAAGACGGAGCTCTTCCGCCAGGCTTTTGAGTAGGAGCCGCCACTATTTTACCATCACTAGCTTCTGGCCCTGGGAAGAGAGAACAACAGTGTCACATGGAACTGGGAGCACTGATTGGGTGTACCATCTGTGAGACCTCATCTTTATGGAAGATCTTGTTTGAACATCTAGAGCACTTAATAGGTTGTAATTATGTTGTAATATTGTAGCGATGTTTTATATGGTTTTAATCTGTTTTAAAGGAGCTGTGGTGGTTCAAGTGGTTAAGACGCTGAACTGCAGGCTGTGGAAGGTCAGTAGTTCAGCAGTTTGAGACCCGGGTGCCGCATGATGGAGTGAGCTCCCATCTCTAGTTCCAGCTCCTGCCAACCGAGCAGTTCGAAAGCAAGAAATTGCAAGTAGATAAATAGGTACCACTTCGGTGGAAGGTCACAGCGTTCCGTGCGCCTTGGTGTTTAGTCATGCTGGCCACATGACCACGGAAACGTCTTCGGACAGCGCTGGCTCTTCGGCTTTGAAACGGAGATGAGCACCGCAACCCTAGAGTCGGATTCGACTGGCTTTCGAGCAAGGGAAACCTTTCTTTACCTTTACCTTAATCTGTTTTATGTGTTGGCTTTGCCTGTCTGTGAGCCGCCCTGAGCCCGCGTTGCAGGGAGGGCGGGCTATAAATTGAAATTATAAATAAATAAATAAATATAAGGTAGAACATTTTTGACAGGAAGTCAGGAACTTTTTGACAGGAAGTCGACACACAGCGTAACTCTCAGACGATGGTGGTAGAAAGTGTCATCAAATCACTGCTCTTACAGCAATCCCCCAGGGTTTTCAAGGTATGAGACATTCAGAGGTGGCTTGCCACTGCCTGCCTCCCCTTCATGACCCTGGTGTTCCCTGGAGGTCTCCCATCCAAATATTGACCGGGGTCAATCCTGTTTAGCATCCAAGATCTGACGAGATTGGACTAGCCTGCGCTATTCAAGTCAGGGCCATAAGTCTCAGAGGCAGAGCTATTCCCTCAGTGTGGAATTTCTGTGGCGTTCTCTCAAGGGTACTGGGAAGGGTATCCTTCGCGTTAAAACGGTCAGGATCCTCATTATAGCACTTAGATTCAGGTTAGTTTGTATAGCTTCGAGTCCACGTTCCGGAGGAAGCCGTCGTTTCAACGTCTCCTGCGCTTCAGGTCATGACCATCAAACTGCGGTGACCGCATTTTGTGACCTCAGAGGGTTATCAGAAAGAAAACCACATAAAGGATCGTAGAGCACCTACAGGAGCTATGGTAACAGAGGGCATCCAAGGACCACAGATAGGTAATCTATGAGCTGCATTTTGGTTAGTTATGTGATTAACTGCTCATATAACCTATGGCAGCAACACCTGGGTCATGAGAGGGTGCGGCAGGTACAGCCGGCGAGATGGACATTTCCCAGAGACATTGCGAGTTTGCTTGGAAACCCTGAGCCAAACTGAAGCAGTGGTAATAATTCTGAGTTTACAGACACCCAGGAATTATGAGCACGCGGCGCTTTTGGAAAATATATTACATGTGGGATAGCTCATGTCCTAAGGGCAAGCGTTCTGTTTCTTTCACGACCCATAACTCAGGAGCATGGCATGCGCTCGCCCCTCTTTACCGAACATCTTCATTCTTCTCAGGTGAGATAGACGATCACGGAGAAAGTACAGAAAATCGGACTCACTTGGCAGCAATCGGGGTGACATTATTTTAACCTCTCCTGCTGTCTGTGGTCAGTTATTGCAGACAGATGAGGGGGGGGAAAAGAAGAAAAAGAAAAAGAGAGAGGTTTTTTTAAAAAAAGCCAAAGGAACAAATATAATTGTGTGCTAGTTGCATTGGAGCTGTGATCCGATTATTGTGCTGCTGTGGTGAATTATGCCCTATAAAACAGTAAAGAGAATGGATCTAATGCATAATACACAAATCTGTCTAGATGATAATACATAAAGCATAAACTAGCAGATACAATGCTGCATGCTCAGTAGTAGATAAAAAAAACCCCAAGATGATGACCATAATGAAAAAACATAATCCTATCAGCCTTTCCTTCCTGTTTATGGGTTCGGACATTTACGACTGCTCGGGCCAAATATTTCTGAACCGTAAAACATGTCAGTGATTTCATCAAACTGACGAAGTCCTGTCGACATCCCTGTTCAAGGGCCAGGCAGTAGGCTGGTTGCGAGAGCAGCCGTGCGCCTCCAAACGTTTGCCTACTTTTTTAAGGTGCTTAAATACATAATGATTTTTAAAGAAAAAATGAACACTGGATTTGAAGATGGGCTCTTTAAAGGAAGGCGGGAATAATTTTCATTATGTAGTCTTGCAAAAGGTCTGGAATTTGTTTCTTAGCCAGTTTGGTGTAATGATTAAGTGCGCGGACTCTAATCTGGGAGAACCGGGTTCGATTCCCCACTCCTCCACTTGCACCTGCTGGATGACCTTGGGCAAGCCACAGTTCTGTCAGAGCTGTCTTTGAAAGAGCAGTTCTGGAAAGAGCTCTCAGCCCCACCTACCTCTCAGGGTGTCTGTTGTGGGTAGGGGAAGGGAAAGGCGTTTGTATGCCGCCCTGAGCTCAGGGAAACAGGTGGGATTAAAATTTGACTGCAGCCCAATTATTCCTAGTCTCGGATTACCGCATATGTAATTGCCCATCTGTTAATTGTTTTTAACTGTTTTTATTGCTTGACATTTATTTTAATGGCTTGCTGTTTATAAATTAGTGTTGTAATCTGCCCTGAGCCCCTTCGCGAGAAGGGCGGGATATAAATCTAAATAAAAACATAAATAAAATGGATTAAGAGAGCGGTGGATTTGGGCTGACATGAACACTGACCAGTTACCAGATTTGTTAAGGCAGCAAATAAAATATAGTTGATTGAATGTCTCCTGCCTGGCTCTATTCACACCTTCTTTGGGCTTTGGAATGCGATCCATAATTGGGAGAGGGGGAGGGAGAGGCCCGCCATGAAAAACCCAGCATGTCTAAAGTCTGCATAAATTAGACGCTAATACGTTTCCCCCTCCCCATCTTTAGCACCGGCTTCTGAAGGGGGCCCGCTTTCACCGATGAACTATTTTGTCTGTCAAGTCGGATTAGGTCAAATTAGTCCTCATTTCAATAACTGACAAAGATTGCCCTTGACAGTCTCGGTGACCTCCCATGCACCGTCCAAGGACACGCGCTCCGAATCTGCAGCATGAGCAGGGAAGTTTCCCCGCTGTGACAATAAATCTAGACAAAGTCACTTCGCACGAGCTTTCGACCTGGAAACCCTATGTATATACACACAGAGACAATATATATACATTTTAAAAAGAGTTATCCCGCATTCGTTGACATGGTTCACGACAGTTGTAAAATGTGATTTAATAAAAAAGCCATTTATCCGGGGCTGGTTGGTAGAGCAGATGATAACTATCCTCTGACTCAAGGGAGACGGTTCAGACTGGCACCATACGAACAGTATAGACCGGAGGTGTCGAACTCATTTGTTATGAGGGCCGGATCTGGCTGTGGGCCTCCTCTGTGGGCCCAGGAGACCGGCCCCCAGTCGCTGTCCTCTCCAGGAGGGCTGGGGCTTGAAGCAAATATAAGTGCAGGCTATGGAGGTCTCAGAAAGGCAGGGGGGAGGTAGTTACGTCACCTTCCTCCCCTCCTGCCAGCTGGGAGGCCGATTCTCTCTCCCCCCCCTCTCCGTTCTCACCCAGTTGTCCTTTCTCCTTCCTCGACTGTTTCCATCAGGCCTGCCAGTTTGGTGTGGTGATTATGTGTGCCGACTCTAATCCGGGAGAACCGGTTTTGATCCCCCACTCCTCCACTTGCCGCTGCTGGATGACCTTGGGCAAGCCATAGTTCTGTCAGAGCTGTTCACTCAAGGACAGTTCCGGAAAGAGCTCTCTCAGCCCTGCCTACCTCACAGGGTGTCTGTGGTGGGGAGGGGAAGGGAAAGAAGATTGTAAGCCACTCTGAGACTCCGAGTGAAGGTCGGGGTATAAATCCAATCTCCTCCTCCTCCTTCTCTTCTTCTTCTCTTCTTCTCTTCTTCTCTTCTTCTCTTCTTCTCTTCTTCTCTTCTTCTCTTCTTCTCTTCTTCTCTTCTTCTCTTCTTCTCTTCTTCTCTTCTTCTCTTCTTCTCTTCTTCTCTTCTTCTCTTCTTCTCTTCTTCTCTTCTTCTCTTCTTCTCTTCTTCTCTTCTTCTTCTTCATCTTCTTCTTCTCGTTCACTGTGTACTTTTACAGTAGTGTCCAGAATATGTATTCCTTGCATGGTTCATTGTCAAGTTGATGGTGGGGTGAAAGTTATTGAATGCCTGGTGGAATACAGCCACATCTGTTCCTGTCCTACAGACAGAGATTCTCACCTGAAGAATCTACAACACAACTCTTTGAAACTTCCTGATGAGGTCAGGAAACAGATTAACAAAGGCAGAATGGTACCCAGAGAAAACCTGTTACAAGACAGACCCCCAAAGAGACAATCACAGAACATCACAAGTGGTCACATACAGCTCTCAACTCAAAACAGCGACTTACAACCTCTACTGGATAATTATAGTTCTCTTTCACAAGTACTGGGGGGCAAACCTTTTCTTGCATACAGACAGCCCCCCCAATCTCAAACAACTCCTCACCCACAACAATGCAACATCTAATTTGAACATGGACACTGGGACCAGAGCTTGCAATAAGCCAAAATTCCAACTTTTCTGCCACATACACCCAGACAACACAATCGCTGGACCTAACAACATCAACCACACCATCTCAGGCTCATCTTCTAACATTGCATATGCCATTAAATGCCAACAATACCCTTCAGTTCTCTACATAGAGGAAACAGGACAACACTATGCCAGAGGATAAAGGGACACAAATCTGACATAAGGAATCACAAGACTGAGAAACCTGTAGAACACTTCAGTCTTCCAGAACACTCAATGGGTGACCTCAAAGTAGCTGTTTTATTGCAAAGGAACTTCAGGAACAGACTGGAAAGGGAAATTGCTGAATTGCAAGTTATTACAAGACTTGGAACAAACTCCTCCAGGACTTAACAGGGATATTGGTTTCTTATCTCATTACATATGCTAAACTCATTCAGTCCCTTACATATGCATTCTCCCCAAAAGGGCTATACATCCTCCATATTTTAGTGTATTTCTTTCTTGGAATAGTATGATGGAATACAAAATGTAATGTAATGCAATGAGTATTGGAATATTTTCCTCTGACATAACACTGCACCCCACCTCAAAGAAAAGGATGCTGTTAGCTAACTCCATGCTTGAGAGGAGACGAATGGACCATAACAACAGAGTCTCAATTACTCTTAACAATTAAGAAGGATTCCTTTACACATTAGTCTCGTATTTTATTATTTATTAATTTATTTATTACTTTAGATTTGTGAATTGCCCATTCCCTGCACACAGAAGGCTCTGGGTGATGTACAGCAGTTAAAACAATGTTAAAATTAATAGAATCTATAAGTCAATTACATAATTTCAGATGGCATCAATAACTTGACATATTTATTGGTCCTCTTTTTTCCTGTAATTAAATCCAAACATATTGTGACCTATAAACTTAAGCTTGTTATTGCTATTTAGTCTTTGCATATGTGAAAACATCTTCATTAAGTTGTATGCTAATTTGCTAGTCACCTATGTAGAGGCATATATATATATATATATAACACATTAACTTCTATTTCAGTGTATCTGAGGAAGTGTGCCTGTATACGAAAGCTCATACCTTGAATAAACTTTTGTTGGTCTTAAAGGTGCCATGGGACTCAAACTTTGTTCTATAGTTGTAGAAGAGTTTACAACTTTTCCTAAAAATAACAATTTGATTTCCATGATATAACTTTTAAAAAAGTTACCTTGGAAACATGTAAACATTGCAAATTCAGTGGCCAGCTACTTGCAACTTTGTACAATCTGCCTCCTGCCTTAAAGAAAACAAGAATATCTGTTGCTTCTCAACAGCCTGTCCCAGTTCATGCTCTGCTGTTGGGTTTCTGTGATATTTCTGTTTCAAGCACACCAGATCCACTTGAAAGAATAAATGCCCTAGTTAATTAATTTGAAAACCATTAAAAACCAGTGAAAATTATTTATGCGACGGCATCAGTAATTGGTTTTACTAACTTAACCAGTTGCTTTTATTGCCCTCATTAACTTATTAACTTCACAATTACCACTTAGTTAAATAAATAGGTGTTGATTTGTTAATTAGTCATTGTAAGGGTTTCTTTCTCTTTTTGTTAGATAAGGGCCAAAGCAGCCCAGTTACTCCCTAATGAATTAATTAAGCTGGCAGTGAATTAATTAACCTAGCGATGGTTAGTCCAATCATTCAAATGTGACCGCTCAGCTAACTTTGGTTTGTTAGCATTTGTCAAACTAGGGTCTGAAGCGACAGTCTGAGGCTGTTTGATTAACCACAGTCATTCTTAACTATGATTTCAGGTGACATTTGAACACACGTATCCTGGCTGGATCTTAGCTTCCTCCCGAATGCTGTCATTTTCATATTGCAACTCAGTCATAATTTTTCTCACAGCTGTTCTCTCAGGAGCAGTCCTCGAGAGAGCTCTCTCAGCCCCGCCTACCTCACAGGGTGTCTATTGTGGGGAGGGGAAGGGAAAGGAGATTGTAAGGCGCTCTGAGATTCCTTCGGGTAGTGAAGGGCGGGGTGTAAATCCAATCTCTTCCTCTTCAGGATACTAACCAGGTTCCTGTGGGCAAGGTGGTGGAAAGAACAAAGTGACTAGCATGATTACCTGGAAACTGACCCCTAATTTCCTAAAATAGCCAGAGTAAAATAAAATAAAATAAAAGCATGGTTTTCATGTGAGGATTGAACGAGGAAGAAGAGGAAGAAGATGAAGAAGATGAAGAAGACGAAGAGGAAGAGGAGGAGGAGATTATTGGATCTGTACCCCGTCCTTCACTTGGAGTCTCAGAGCGGCTTACAAACTCCTTTCCCTTCCCCTCCCCACCACAGACACCCTGTGAGGTGGGTGGGGCTGAGAGAGCTCTTTCAAGGACAGCTCTTGTCAGAACTACGGCTTGCCCAAGATCATCCAGCAGCTGCGGGTGGAAGAGTGAGGAATCAAACCCAGTTCTCTCAGATTAGAGTATGTGCACTTAACCACTACACTGAACTGGGATGTAGGGATGCCAGCCTCCAGGTGGGACCTGGGGTTCCCCCGGAATTACAGCTCATCTCCAGACTACAGAGGTCAGTTCCCCTGGAGAAAGTGGGATGCTTTGGAGGGTGGGCTCTCTGGCACTGTACCCCACTGAGATCCTAGTCTTCCCCAGGCTCCACCCCCAAATCTCCAGGATTTTCCCAACCTGTAGCTGGCAACCCTACTCACCCCCCGTTCCACTGCTGGTGGCTAGGGAGGACCTGATATCATGACCATGTGTGTGTGTGTTTTATCATACCATACCATCAGGGGTCGTTTCGTAGAAAAAGAGATAGGGGAACTCATTAGCATAACTCATTAGCATATGCCACACCCCCTGACATCACTGGAAGTGTGTCATAAGGCCACACCCCTTGAGCCCCATGAGGGGCCCGGCGGTGGACCTGCAAGGCCGGCAGGAGTGGGAGGAAGCCCCACGAAGGCCCTCCCTGGCCCCAGGCAGGCAGGGGTGAGGAGAGGCAGGGAGGAAGCAACTTACCCTCCCTCTTCTCCTGCCTCCTCCTGGCTGAATGAGGGCCGGAAGCGGGGCGGCCGGAAGCAGGGGGCGGGGCTTCGTCGTGTGCCCCGCCCCCGTACCTCGCTTGGGGGAACTGCGATCCCCCGCGATCCCCCCCGAAATGACCTCTGCATACCATACCCCCACAAACACATGAATATTACATTCAGATCAACGTGGGGACTTTGCGTTGTGTGTTTATGCAGGGTGCAGGAAACTGGGATCTTTTACCTAAAGCGGCGGCTGCAAGTAGCAAGTTTTCAGCAAGAGAAGGGTGACAGAGACCTGATTTTCAAAGAAATACAGAGTTTATTCAGGGAATTGGTACAGTAGTGTGTGTGTGGGGGGCAGATAGCCCTAAACAAATACTCGCAGTAGTAAATCGAAACAAGAACACACTCCTTATCCTAATTAATATAGTGGCGGCGGCAGCCAAATATTGAGCAGAGCTACTCCAGACTGTAGCACGGATCACTTTCTGAGCTAAAGGTGTGGGTTGAAGTCACTCAGGGCGATTCTGCCTCTAGCATTTGCTCCGTGTTTTCTCAACACTGAGGAAAAGGTGCAGCTCAAAACCACATCCAGATACCCTGGGCCAACACGGTACTGACTGCAAAGTCACCGCTGAACAGCCATAAATCTATGCAGAAGATACCATAAAACCTGTTGATCAAAGGAAGCAAAAGTGGCATGGAGTGTAAAGGTAAAGGTAAAGCTATCCCTTTCTCGAGAGCTAGTTGAATCCAACTCTAGGGATGCGGTGCTCATCTCTGTTTCCAAGCCGAAGAGCCAGCACTGCCCGAAGACGTTTCCGTGGTCATGTGGTCAGCATGACTAAATGCTGAGGCGCACGGAATGCTGTTACCTTCCCACCGCAGCGGTACCTATTTATCTACTTGCAATTTTTTGCTTTCAGGCTGCTAGGTTGGCAGGAGCTGGGGCCAGAGACGGGAGCTCACTCTGTCATGCGGCACTCAGGTCTCAAACTGCCGAACTACAGGCCTTCCGGTCTGCAGCTCAGGGTCTTAGCCTCTGAGGCACCGTGGCCCCTGGCATGCAGTGTAGAGGGTACCATAAAACCCGACGATCAAAGGAAGTGAAACCAGCATGCAATGCAGAGGGGAATTTCTGTTCCAATGTGGATTTGGTAAAACAATTGGAGGGAAAAGCCGATGCAAAATCGCACCGTGCCTCTGTCAGCCTAACCTTCCTCACAGATGGTTTCAGAGGGCAGACATGTTGGTCTCAGTTAGATTTGAGTCCAGTAGGGCTGTGGTGGCTCAGAGGTTAAGACGCTGAACTGCAGACCGGAAGGCCAGAAGCTCGACAGTTCGAGACCCGAGTGGCACATGACGGAGTGAGCTCCCGTCTCTGGCCCCAGCTCCTGCCAACCTAGCAATTCAAACACAAGAAACTGCAAGTAGATAAATAGGTACCACTTCGGTGGGAAGGTAACAGCATCCCATACACCTCGGCCTTTAGTCGTGCCAGCCACATGACCACAGAAACATCTTTGGACAGCGCTGGCTCTTTGGCTTGGAAACGGAGATGAGCACACACACCCCTAGAGTTGGATTTGACAGGCTTTTGAGCAAGTGAAACCTTTACCTTTTTCGGACCTTAGAGACTAACAAGAGTCTTGGGGTATTTTTTTAAACTTCTGTTGGTCTCTAAGGTGCTCTGTGCATCTTGGTGTTTAGTCATGCCGGCCACATGACCACGGAAATGTCTTTGGACAGCGCTGGCTCTTCGGCTTTGAAATGGAGATGAGCACCGCAACCCTAGAGTCGGACTCGACTGACTTTTGAGCAAGGGAAGAGGAGGAGGAGGAGAAGAGGAAAGAGAAGAGGAAGAGGAAGAAGAAGAAGAGGAGGTCACAGTATCACTGCGAGAACAAAATGAAGGGGCAGGGAACCATATGGTCTGCTCTGAGCTCTTGGACGAATGGGTGGAATAAAAAGGTATATGCAAGTACTACGTTTTCGGATGCAGAGCTTCATGTAGGGAGAGGTCATGGTTCAAGGGAAGAGGAGGAGGAGAAGAGGAAAAAGAAGAGGAAGAGGAAGAAGAAGAAGAAGAGGAAGAAGAGGAGGGGGAGGGGGAGGGGGAGGAGGAGATTGGATTTATACCCCCCTTCACTGCCCAGAGGAGTCTCAGAGCGGCTTACAATCTCCTTTCCCTTTCCCTCCCCACAACAGACACCCTGTGAGGTCAGTGGGGCTGAGAGAGCTCTTTCGAGAACTGCTTGTGAGAGAACAGCTCTGAGAGATCTTGTAACTGACCCAAGGTCACACTAGGAGCTGCATGTGGAGGAGCGGGGAATCAAACCCAGTACTCCCAGATTAAAGTCCAAGCTTTTAACCACTACACCAAACTGGCTCTCCTTGGCATGCAGAAGGTCCCGGGTTCAATCCTCGACATCTCCACTTTAAAGCAATAGGTGATGTGAAAGACCTCAACCGGAAACCGTGGAGAGCTGCTGCCAGTCTGAGTAGGCAACAGTGACCTTGATGGGCCTTGACTTGGATAGCCCAGGCCAGCCCGATCTCGTCAGATCTCGGAAGCTGAGCAGGGCCGACTCTGGCAAGTACTTGGATGGGAGACCTCCTTGGAATACCAGAGGCAGGAGGAGGGGGCAGGCTTTATTTAGCTACATCTCTGAATATCCTCCAGTAGGGGTCAGTCACCTGAGGTCACCATGACTTCCAGGTGCACACACACTGGCACGCAGACACAAATGTGCATATAGGAAAAATACAGGCAACAACAACTATGACGCTGATAGACCCAGGGTCTGATTCCCGTAGAAGGCAGGTTCACATGTTCATGTGACTTAACCCCCTTCCCCTGCCACGTGTGGGATGTTCTGAAAGAAGTATGACTGAAAATTGTTATCTTGACAGTTCTTGCTGTAATCTCTGGGCTCGGGCACCTTTTCTCGCTTCGTGTGATCCGCATCGAGGCCCCTCCCTTTTCCTCTGCCTGCTAACAGATATCTGGAGAAAGCTAAACAAATCTGGGATACCTTTTTCTTGTTAAGAGGAGATTAGAAAAAAAATCCTCTTTTTGTTAAAGAGATGAAAGCGGGAAAGGAATACATCTAAGCGAGGGAGATGAAAGTGGGAAAGAGCAGCGGGTTTTTGTGTTTTTTTCCATCCAGGGGAGAGAGAGGGGGAAATCATATGATCACGCATTGATTGATGTTTGGGGGAAAAATAGTTGCTGGAGACGATACGCGAAAGTTATTTGCTGTTGACTGTATAACAAGGTCAAGCAGGATATTACGCCAAAGCTTTTTGGAGATCTATCTCAAGCAATGTGCTCCGTTCAGAAAAGAAAACAAGGACTCGGGCAATGGACAACGTTGCCACAAATATTTCCATACGTGATGCAGGCAGTACATCATTTCTTTATACCAACAATACCAATGTATTATTCTGAAAGAAACATACAGGCTACTGATACACTAGGGACAGTTTGAGAACCCCTGGAAGTTATCACTGATAACGTCAGTCAATTCATCTTTTCACATTTCCTTCCAAAAAGGAGGGGATTGACTGGACGACTGGGCTGCCATCTTGAATATACTTGAGCTTGCTTATACGTTGAGTCTCCAGAGCAGGGGTGTCAAACATGTGACCCGGGGGCTGGATCAGGCCCCCCGGAGGGCTTCTATCAGGCTCACAGTGGAACTGGCTGTCTCCTGCTTCTTCTTCCAGTTCTGCTGCTGCTGCGTCATCGTAGGTTTGCAGCTTACGGATACACACCTGAACAGCATACTCAAGATTGCAGCAGCACAGACATTTTGATGCAGTAATTCAGAGCAAGAGGTGTCAGTTATCAGACACTGTTAAATAAACAAAAGATTGCAAGGGTGCTAATGTTTTAAGCATGTTTTATTTTAAGTTAAAAAAAACCCAACCCTTTGTGTTTGTGTCCTTTCTAAAATTTATTATCTCCACTACCTGGCATTACATTTTATAACACACATGGCCCGGCCCAACAAGGTCTCATTTATGTCAGATCCGGCCCTCGTAATAAATGAGTTTGACACCCGTGCTCTAGGCAATGTTCCCTCTAAGCTGAGTTAGTGTGAGCTAGCTCATAGTTTTTTAGCCTCCAGCTCACAGATTTTTGTCTTAGGAGGGATGGCTCCAGAGCAAACTAATTTATGCAGCAGCCCAATTGCTCGTTCACAACTTTCATGCCAGTTTGCTCACAAGACTCCACAGCTTAGAGGGAACATTGCTCTAGAGTATCATGCATGGCAGTTTGGAGGAAAGATGATGAAAATACTCTGTTTGCCAAATCAGGGGAAATAGGCACAATGGGGGTGGAAGTCTGGTAAATTTATTCTGAGTTCATCAGCCAGTATTCAAACTTGAGTACATACCAAAAGCTGACAGTGCAGCTCTAAGTTTGCCGATTAGCATTATGCTATTTTAACATCTTCTCATTATTATATTTCAAGGAATGAAGTTTTGTGGAGCCGCCTGAAAGTAAATTCACCAGTATGTGTTGGTTTGGTCAACCAACACTTTAGTAAATTGATACGATCATTAAAACAAATAATGTATAATACACATAAGAGTTTGGTCAGCAAAGTTTGTTCATCATCCAAAATCAAGTTTCAGGGATCTTTAGAATGAGTATTTGGAAGTTAATTTTGACAAAACTGGTGTTCTTAGCTACGGTCTTAATTCTGATCAGGGAACCTATTATTATTACTGTGTGTAGTATAGCTAGGAGATCCTAAGATTATCTGGCAGCTACAAGTTCTAGCTCTTTTAAGGCAAGAGATGCCATTGCCTGCCCATACATCATGACCCTGATATTCCTCAGAGGTCTCCCATCTAAATACTAGCTAAGGCTGACCCTGCTTAGCTTCCAAGATCTGACGAGATCGGGCTAGCCTGGGCTGAGAGAGTTCTGAGAGAACTGTGACCTGCCCAAGGTCACCCAGCAGGCTTCATGTGGAGGAGAGGGGAATTGAACCTGGTTCTTCAGATTAGAGGGAGCCATTCTTTACACCATGCTGGCTCTCGAGATTAGTTTTTTACAGCCTGCTCTTCTCTACCTTAAGGAGTCTCAACTCAGCTTACAATTGCCTTCCCTCCCTCTCCCCACAACAGGCACCTCGTAAGGTAGGTGGGGCCGAGAGGAACTGGGACTGGCCCAAGGTCACCCAGCAGGCTGCATGTGGAGGAGTGGGGAATCGAACCCGGTTCTCCAGATTAGAGTCTGCCGCTCTAAACCACCACACCATGCTGGAACCACACCAAAATGTTTTGGATACTGGCCACTTTTCCCCAATGATGTCAGATGGAATTAATGAAAGGCCATAATTCCATATGTTTGGTTGGGAAAGTAATCATATGGTTGTTGTTGCTCAGTCGCTCAGTCGCTCAGTTGCACAGTCGAATCCGACTCTTCGTGACCCCATGGACCACACCACACCGGGCCCGCCTGTCTTCCGCCGTCCTTTAGAGTTTGCACAATTTCATGTTCATTGTGTTGATAACACTGTCTAACCATCTCATCCTTTGCCGTCCCCGTCTCCTTTGACCTTCTGTCTTTCCCAGCATCGGGGTCTTCTCCAGTGAGTGCTCGCTTCTCATTGGATGGCCAAAGTATTTGAGCTTCAGTTTCATTATCTGGCCTTCCAGGGAACAGTCAGGGTTGATTTCTTTCAAGATTGACTGATTTGATCTCCTTGCAGTCCAAGGGACTCTCAAGAGTCTTCTCCAGTACCATAGTTCGAAAGTATCTATAATCGTATGGTACCTGTGCTTATCTATAATTTCAGACCAATTCACAAACTACTCACCTTGAATAGTTAGGCGTAACCCTGTGAAATTTCACTAACAGATGGGTACAAAACCATTTTAAATCCAGACACTGTCACAATTGTTATCAGTACGTTCTTCCTTAGGATTCTGAAATACGAAAATGTCCCATTACATTTACACAGTTTTAAAAAACGTCATTAGATGGGGGCTAATGTACAGATGAAGTCAGCATTAAAATGATTTTTTATTTCTGTTCGTCTGAGCCATTCTTCCACCGTTTTGATTTTAATTCGGGCTCCGCGTCTCTTTTTCCACCCTCTATCAGGAATATGTAGATGCCATGTAAATATTATGTAAATTGAGTCCACAGACAATTAATGTGCACTGTTATACCCCCTAATACCCGATAGGCAATATCACATCAACCAACCAAGTTTTATTTGATCTTTGTTAGAGGTAGCGAGGCCTGTTAGTTCATATTTTCCTTGATGGGCCATTTTCATCCCGTTATTTATTTATTTATCGGGACGATTTTCATCTCCTCCAAAGTCTCGCTCAAGGCAGATTTCACCAAGGTCTGTCTGTCTGTCTATGTGTGCGTGCGTTACGTGCCGACAGGTCGCTTTCAACTTGCGTCGACCCTGTGAGTGAACGTCCTCCAAAATGCCCCGTCCTTAACAGCCTTGCCCAGGTCTTGCCAGTTGAAAGCCACGGCTTCCTTGATGGGTCCATCCACCTCACGTTGGGTCTTCCTCTTTGCCTGCGGCCTTCAACTTTTCCGAGCATGATTGTCTTCTTCGGTGACTCTTGCTTTCTCATGATATGACCAAAGTGAAATAGCCTCAGCTGAGTGATTTTAGCATCTAGTAGAGGGGAGAGCGCAAAAGTGGGCTTGAAGCTCAACATCAAAAAAACGAAGATCATGGCATCCGGCCCCATCACTCCTTGGCAAATAGAAGGGGAAGTCGTGGAAGTAGTGACAGACTTCAATTGAGTCCACAGACAATTAATGTGCACTGTTATACCCCCTAATACCCGATAGGCAATATCACATCAACCAACCAAGTTTTATTTGATCTTTGTTAGAGGTAGCGAGGCCTGTTAGTTCATATTTTCCTTGATGGGCCATTTTCATCCCGTTATTTATTTATTTATCGGGACGATTTTCATCTCCTCCAAAGTCTCGCTCAAGGCAGATTTCACCAAGGTCTGTCTGTCTGTCTATGTGTGCGTGCGTTACGTGCCGACAGGTCGCTTTCAACTTGCGTCGACCCTGTGAGTGAACGTCCTCCAAAATGCCCCGTCCTTAACAGCCTTGCCCAGGTCTTGCCAGTTGAAAGCCACGGCTTCCTTGATGGGTCCATCCACCTCACGTTGGGTCTTCCTCTTTGCCTGCGGCCTTCAACTTTTCCTAGCGATAGTAGTCTTGCTTTCTCATGATGTGACCAAAGTGAAATAGCCTCAGCTGAGTGATTTTAGCATCTAGTAGAGGAGAGAGCGCAAAAGTGGGCTTGAAGCTCAACATCAAAAAAACTAAGATCATGGCATCCGTCCCCATCACTCCTTGGCAAATAGAAGGGGAAGTCGTGGAAGTAGTGACAGACTTCATGTTCCTGGGATCCCAGATCACTGCAGATGGTGACAGCAGCCATGAAATTAAAAGAAGCCTGCTCCTTGGGAGGAAAGCGATGGCGAACCTAAAAAGCATGATAAAAAGTAGAGACATCACCCTGCCAACAAAAGTCCGCATGGTCAAAGCAATGGTATTCCCAGTAGTCATGTATGGCTGCAATAGTTGGACTGTAAGGAAGGCAGAGCGCCGAAGAATAGATTCTTTTGAACTGTGGTGCTGGAGAAGACTCTTGAGAGTCCCTTGGACTGCCAGGAGATCAAATCAGTCAATCCTAAAAGTAATCAACCCTGATTGTTCCCTGGAAGGCCAGATAATGAAACTGAAGCTCAAATACTTTGGCCACCAAATGAGAAGGGAGCACTCACTGGAGAAGACCCTGATGCTGGGAAAGATTGAAGGTCAAAGAAGACGGGGACGGCAAAGGATGAGATGGTTAGACAGTGTCATAGATGCAACGAACATGAAGTTGAGCAAACTTCAGAGGACGGTGGAAGACCAGAAGGCCTAGCGTGATCTGGTCCATGGGGTCGCGAATAGTCGGACTCGACTGTGCGGCTGAACAACAACAAAAGAGGGGAGAGGCTGAGAGTCTGGCTGTGAGTCAACACGCTGGGCACATCATTGAGGGACACTCTAGCGTTCAGGTTTAAAACTCTATGGTTTTTTAAGCCTGAACGCTAGAACGTCCCCCAACGATGGGAGCTCACTCCGTCACACGGCACTTGGGTCTCAAACTGCCGAACTACCAACCTTCCAGTCTGCAGTTCAGCATCTTAACCACTGAGCCACCGCAGCCCCTTATGGATTAAATATTTACCGGTGGCTACCTTGGCAGGTTTCCGTGCATCTGATCACCCGGGCGTACCATGGAAACGCATGAGCAGTGTGAATGTTCCTCTCTGTTTCCAGCGCACTCCCCTTTTTCCCTATCCAACCCCACTCCAAGGTGCGCTTCAGTGCCCCCGTTGACTGCCTGTGGCACTCCTGCATGGAAGTGCATGTGCACATGCAAAGCCCGGTGTCTGAGTGAAGAAGTAGGGTTGGGGAACCTAGAGATGCTGCGGAAGAACTCTAATGCCAAGCGGGAGAATTGCAGGATGCTTATCATCGGATTCCCTGGTCAAGGAACGCTCTGCTAAATGTGGTAAAAGGTAAAGGTAAAGGTTCCCTTGCTCGAAAGCCAGTCAAATCCAACTCTAGGGTTGCGGTGCTCATCTCCGTTTCAAAGCCGAAGAGCCAGCACAGTCCGAAGACGTTTCCGTGGTCATGTGGCCGGCATGACTAAACACCAAGGCGCACGGAACGCTGTTACCTTCCCACCGAAGTGGTACCTATTGATCTACTTGCAATTTCTTGCTTTCGAATGGCTAGGTTGGCAGGAGCTGGGGCCAGAGATGGGAGCTCACTCCATCATGCGACACACTTGGGTCTCGAACTGCTGAACTACTGACCTTCCACAGCCTGCAGTTCAGCGTCTTAACAACTTGAGCCAACGCAGCTCTGCTAAATGTGGAGGGGACTGCAATTGGCCACCCAGGGCCCAGACAGTGGGGCGATATCTAGGGGGTCCGCGCAGATGTGTCAGGGTGAAGGAGTTCTTGGAACTATATGGGGGCTGACTGAATTTCCTGACAGGCGTGCATCTGACCTTGTTCGCTTCTGCGCATGCGCAGCGGGACTTAGAAAAAAATCCATTCAGCCATGAGTCCGTGGTTGCAGCGTGTTGCCGATGTGAATGACCAGCCACTAGCCCGCGGCACTATGATGCTGGCTTAGGGGGTGCTGTGTGATCAATGCAAAGCATCCCGAACTCAAGTGGCAAACTGCTCGTGTGACCATACCTTTAGGCTCACTGCTGTGGATTTAGCAATACCAGGACTCCGCCTCTTCTTTATCTCCTCATCAGAATATTGGTTAAAAACCTACTGGGAAAGGCAGTGTCTGGTGTACAAAGAAGAAGAGAAGAAGACTCTGCCGGGGGCAGCAAGAAGACAGACAGGATAGAGAAGTCAGCACCTTCTCTTCTGTTAAGTGTTGTTCCCTGTCTGTCGCCATATTGCTACTCTGAGGGCAATTTTCCCCCTTCTTCCCGGAAGTGACTCTCTCTCTCAGGTAGAGATGTAGTTAGGAACCGATCTCTGTCTCTCCTCTTTCCTATCAAGTATATTCATTCCTAAATAAACCTTTCTCTACTCTTTAATCAGGTTGTGCACCATCGCTGTGTTAATTACTCTGCCCACAAGACCAAGTTTGATTCCAGATTAAATTAAACATTGGGGGGGGGGCACATATCTCAAACCATTTCTATTGTCAGACAACGTTGAGCTCCCAAACTCTAGACCAGTGACGGCGAACCTTTTAGAGACCGAGTGCCCAAACTGCGACCCAAAACCCACTTATTGATCGCAAAGTGCCAACACGGCAATTTAACCTGGATACTGAGGTTTTACTTTAGAAAAAACAACTCCTACATTAATTTAAGATGATCCAAACAAAGTAAGGAAAGCAATCCCAAATGCTTTCATTTACTTAAAATTATTTGGCAGAGAATTCGACACTTTAATGATGGTCTGGGCCTGGCTGGGGCGATGGCACACGTGCCCACAGAGAGGGTTCTGAGTGCTACCTCTGGCACCCGTGCCATAGGTTTTCCACCACTGCTCTAAACTGTTAAGGGCAATGAGTGGAAGTCCTCATAGCATAAAAGAGTACTTTTTAAAGTCACGTTACAGAATCGGCTATCAACAAAAATGTAACATTCAACAGCAAATTTTTAAAAACCCAGGTATATACAAAGGATGTAAAAGTTTACAGCTTGAGTTTAATACATCACTCTTTTTTTGTATACCAACCCAAGACATTTATTATCTTGGTTCCTATTTTGAATCCTGCAACCAGGGGTCATTTCCTGCAGGAGCGCACAGGAGCGGAGCTCCAGCAGTAAAGAGCCCAGGGGGCGGGCACATGCAACAAGCCCCACCCTCTGCTCCCAGCAGCCCTCAGTCAGAGCAGGAAGCAGCCAGGTAAGTTGAAGAGCCCCCCCCGGCCCCCCGGTCCAAAACAGTCCAGTGGCACCTTTAAGACCAAGTTTTATTCAGGTATAAGCTCTCCCTCCTCTGCGAGGACAGATCTGCACATCCCCCCCCCCCAATAGCTAGCAATCCAAAACAGTCCAGTGGAGCCTGAGCGGTGGGTGTTGCCTTCTGACACACTTCCGGTGATGCCAGGGGGTGTGGCCTATGCAAATGAGTTGTGCTAATGAGCTCCTGCACCTCTTTTTCTACGCAACGACCCCTGCCTGCAACCTAGCTTAAGTGAGGTGAATACTGTTCAAATACATATATAACACAAAAGTGGTGGAACGTGTTGTCAAGTCACAGTGACCTTATGGCAACCCCTTGGGGGTTTTCAGGCAAGGGATGTTCAAAAGTGTTTTGCCATTGCCTGCTTCTGTGAAGAAACCCTGGTGGTCTCCCATCCAAGTACTAACCAGGGCTGACCCTGCTTAGCTTCTGAGATTTACTGAGACTGGGCTAGCCTAGGCCAGCCAGGGCGGGGCAGATGAACAGAGGTGGTTTGCCATTGCCTGCCTCTGCACAGCAACCCTGGACTTCCTCGGTGTTCTCCCCTCCAAGTACTAACCAGGGCTGACCCTGCTTAGCTTCTAAGATCTAGAGAGACTGGGCTT
>NW_015170426.1:25279-31964 GCF_001447785.1 Gekko japonicus
GGTAGAAGACAGAGTCAGGATACAGGATGATCCCGACAGGCTGGCAAACTGGGCTAAAATAAGTAAAATGAATTTCAGTGGGGATAAATGTAAAGTTCTGCATTTAGGTAGGAAAAATCAAATGCATAATTATAGGATGGGGGAGACTTGTCTTCGCAGTAGTATGTGTGAAAAGGATCTAGGGGTCTTAGTAGACCATACACTGAACATGAATCAGCAGTGTGATGCCGTAGCTAAAAAGGCAAATGTAATTTTGGGCTGTATCAACAGAAGTATAGTGTCCAGATCATGTGAAGTAGAGCTTTTTTTTTTTTTTTAAGAGGTCCTGGAACTCTCAAGAGGGAAATGAAGTTTTCAATCTGTATAATGAAAACTTATGACCTTTTAAACATTAAAAAAAAAAAATCCGTCAAAGAGGTTCTGGAACTCCATTCCAGCACAATCCCCCAGAAAAGAAATCCCTTACGTGAAGTGCTGGTGTTGCTTTACTCTGCTCTGGTTAGACCTCACTTAGAGTATTGTGTTCAGTTTGGGGCACCACAATTTAAGAAGGATATAGACAAGCTGGAATGTGTCCAGGGGAGGGCAACAAAGATGGTGAAGGGTCTGGAGACCAAGTCCTATGAGGAAAGGCTGAAGGAGCTGGGTCTGTTTAGCCTGGAGAGGAGACGACTGAGAGGTGATACGATCACCATCTTCAAGTACTTGAAGGGCTGTCAGGTAGAGGATGATGTGGAGTTGTTTTCTGTTGCCCCAGAAGGACGGACCAGGACCAACGGGTTGAAATTAGATCAAAAGAGTTTTCGGCTAAACATTAGGAAGAACTTCCTGACAGTTAGAGCGGTAAAAAAAAAGGTTCCTGAGTGGAACAGGCTTCCTTGGGAGGGGGCGGGTTCTCCTTCACTGGAGGTTTTCAAACAGAGGCTAGATGGCCATCTGACAGCAATGCTGATTCTGTGAACTTAGGCAAATCATGAGAAGGGAGGGGCAGGAAAGGTTGCCTCAGTGCTGAGTTCTTGTGGCCCTTCCTTACACGCCCAGGAAAATCCTGATCGCCGCTTTGGGGTCAGGAAGCAGTTTTTCTCCAGGCCAGTTTGGCTGGGGATCCTAGCAGTTTTTTGCCCTCTTCTGGGCATGGAATAGGGGTCACTGGGGGAGTGGGGGGAAGTCGTTGTGAATTTCCTGAATTGTGCATGGAATTGGACTAGATGACCTTGGAGGTCCCTTCCACCTCTATGATTCTACTAGCCAGGGCCGACACTGCTTAGCTTCTGAGATCTAACAAGATTGGGCTCTCCTGGGCCGTCCAAGTCAGGGCAGTGCAATGAGGGCATGAAAGTAATGCATGACACGTGCGGACCAAACTGCCTGCTGCATACATCCAACCAGCTCTCCCACCCCATTCTTCTCCTTTACACGCTGCCCCTGTCTCACACGAGCCAGTTTGGTGTGGTGGTGAAGTGCGCAGACTCTAATCTGGCAGAACCGGGTTTGATTCCCCACTCCTCCACTTGCACCTGGCTGGATGACCTTGAGCAAGCCATAGCTCTGATAAGAGCTGTTCTTGACAAGAGTAGTTTCTGTCAGAGCTCTCTCAGCCCCACCTACCTCACAGGGGGTGTCTGTTGTGGGGAGGGGAAGGGAAAGGAGTTTGTCAGCCGCTCTGAGACACCTTCGGGTAGTGAAGGGCAGGGTATAAATCCAATCTCTTCTTCTTGGTGTCATGGTTCAGTGCGCGGACTCTAATCTGGGAGAGCCGGGTTTGATTCCCCACTCCTCCACTTGCACCCGGCTGGATGACTTTGGGCAAGCCGTAGTTCTGATAAGAGCTGTCCTTGAAAAAGAGCTATTTCTGTCAAGAGCTCTCTCAGCCCCCCCATCTCACAGGGTGTCTGTTGTGGGGAGGGGAAGGGAAAGGAGTTTGTAAGCTGCTCTGAGACACCTTTGGGTAGTGAAGGGCGGGGTATCAATCCCAATCGCTTCTTCTTCTTTTGACCGCAGAGCCCCCACTCTCCACAACACAGCACAGCAGACCATCAGTTTGGTGGTTAAAGAACACACACACACCCCTTCCCTTTTCCGTGAGCAGGAAAAAAAGCCATTTGGGCCCAACCACAGAAGCCCGAATGAAACCCGAACGACGCATTCGGTTTCCATGTAAGGCCGTGCCCCGTTCACCCTGACGACACCATCACAAGCACCACGCTTGTCAATCCGGTGACCTGACCTCCACGCCGGGGCCTAATTATGACTAATTAAAGAATCAATTATTCATCGCCGGCAAGGGCGATTAGCATAGCAGAGCGGTGTCAGACGATGAGTTATGCGTGGTTTATGAATCCTCGGAAAATAGATTTCTTTAATAAATTAATAAAGGGGCTCAGGGGTTTCATTAAAAGGTGGCTGGAGGGGTAACGTGTCAGTTTCCAAGGAGACCACAGGTGGTTCGCTCGGATTTTTTCCCCCCTCATTCAACTTGTTTGGGCCAGATGATATCCCCCCCCTTCACCCCCGTCCTCACTGCTCTTTCCTCGGGCACAGAACTCAACATTTTAATGAAACCCCCGTTGTCCTCTTCCCTCTTTGATCCCCGTGTGATTCCCGAGCATCCGTGTTGGCCGGTTGGAAGTCGACGGTGGGGTTGTGTTTTGATGGGAGAACCGCAACATGAATAAACAACAGTCGTGATAAAAAAAAAAGATTTCAGATAAAGCCGGTCTAAGATAAATAAAGGGCAGGGGAAAATAGGGATATGGGATGGGGGAAGAGGCACACATCAATCCGCATGAATCCACAAGGATGAGAGTAATGCTAATTGTCCTCGTTCCCGTCTTACGGTCTATTTAGTGGTGGTGGTTATTTTAAACAGGATATTCCCCCCCCCTTTGATTTATAGGCCTTATCGTCAAGCGAGAAGAAATGTTTCGCATCCTTCTTCATTTTTTATTTCCCCCCCGCGCCTCCCTGTCACGGCCAATGTTTGGCGGCATTTGTTTCACAGTAATAATGACGACGGTAATATTAATACCTTCCAGCACCGCTAACTAAATAGTGATCTAAATAATAATATTAATGTTTTCCGAGCATTCGCTCACTCGCTGCCGGGCACGTTATAAATTCTGTCTTTGCTTAAGCGGCGGAGGCTGAACAAAACGGTACGGCGACACCGTTTGAAGCAAAATAAAGTTACGCTCCCCCTTCCTTGCCGCTGGAAGACGGTGGGACGGTTGTGACACGTTTTTCATAATAGTCAACGTAGACCATTGGAGATCAGTTGTAAGAGTGGGAGATCTCCAGCCGCCACCTGGAAATTGGCAAGCCTAAGGGGGCCAACCCTTCCTTGGAGACCTACAGGAGGTGCTGCAAGGCCTGCCAGTTTGAATGGCAGGTGTCTCTTAGGGGAGGGATTTGGGTCCTAATATTTTAGAGAGAAGAGAGAAGTTGGATTTATACCCCGCCCTTCACTCAGAGTCTCAGAGCGGCTTACACTCTCCTTTCCCTTCATCTCCCCACAACAGACACCCTGTGAGGTAGGTGGGGCTGAGAGAGCTCTCTCGAGAACTGCCCTTGAGAAAGCAGCTCTGAGAGAACTAGTGACTGACCCAAGGTCACACCAGCAGCTGCATGTGGAGGAGTGGGGAATCAAACCCGGTTCTCCCAGATTTCAGTCCAATGCTCCTAACCACTACAGAGAGACAGGAAATGGCAAACTAGCTCTGAATGTTTCTTGCCTTGAAACACCCCCCCCCCAGTCACCATAAGTCAGCTGTGACTGGATGTCACAAAAAGGGGACCCTACTTCTAATACACGACACTTCCCGAAAAACAGCAATTTGTCTTTTCAAGAGGGCCTTTTTGCAGAAGACCTACAAAGAGGGAAATGGTATGTTGATATCTTTTTAAAAGTAAGCGTTGAAAAGCTCATTACAAAAGTCGCCACAGAGTCAAGGTGTGGACTAGCTCTTTAATTTGCCAGGAAACGTTCTGCAACTCCAGTGTCATGGAAGAAGACAACTTGAATGATAAAAGGGTTGGAACACTTTCCCTATGAGGAACGGTTAAGGCGCTTAGGGCTCTTTAGCTTGGAGAAATGACGACTGAGGGGTGACATGATTGAGGTTTATAAGATTATGCATGGGAAAGAGCAGGTAGAGAAAGAGGTACTTTTCTCCCTTTCTCACAATACAAGAACTCGTGGGCACTCCATGAAACTGCAGAGCGGTCGGGTTAGAACGGATAAAAAGAAGTACTTCTTCACCCAAAGAGTGATTAACACATGGAATTCACTGCCACAGGAAGTGGTGGCGGCTACAAGCATGGACGGCTTCAAAAGGGAATTAGATAAGCATATGGAGCAGAGGTCCATCAGTGGCTATTAGCCACAAGGTATAGCTAGGGGCTCTGGGGCAAGTGATGCTCTGTCATCTTGGTGCTTGGGGGGGGGGGGTCAACAGTGGGAGGGCTTCTAATGTCCTGGCCCCACTGCTGGACCTCCTGATGGCACTGGTATTTCTGGCCACTGTGTGACACAGAGTGTTGGACTGGATGGGCCTTTGGCCTGATCCAACATTGGCGTCTCTTATGTTCTTATGTTCTTAACTTCACACCCCCAAACTCTTTGGCGAGATTCAATGTATTACCTTCGGTCTTATTATCTGGCTGCTTTCAGGGTGTGCTCTTTTCTGACAAATGTCCATTCAGAAATGAGAATATCGAAACGATTTCCCATATCTTGTTGCAGTGCCCCTTCTACTATGCACTACGAGTGAAATTTCTAATTTTTATTTTGGCTCAATTAGAAGAATATCCTGATTGCCTAAAGATCCTTATTCTTCTTGATAATCCAAACCTTGTGATAACGGAAACTGTTGCTAAATTTCTTTTTGGTGCCATTTCTATCCGCCCTTTATTTAATTGATCGGTACACTTACTTGGTAATTCCTTGTTTCTATATTTTGCAAGTATTATTCTATGCTGTGGTGATTGTTTTTTGTTTTTTTGTTTTTGTTTTTTTATATGGGTTTGCAAGGGTTACATGCCAATAAAGGTAACTGGACTGGAATTTAGCATGGATGGCTTCAAGAGGAAACTGATATGCAAATAAGTTACGCTGATGAGTTATGCTAATGAGCTCCTGCACCTCTTTTTCTACAAAATGACCCCTGTTGATAGGGTTGATGACCCTACACTGGTAGCCAAGAGCAAGCTAAGTCTAGTGCCCCTTGCTATGCTGGGATTTGCTCGACGCTCTGTTCTCTTTGCCGTCACTGCAGGGTCCCTGGGCCAAGCTGAGCATACCTTAGAATCATAGAATCATAGAATCTTAGAGTTGGAAGGGACCTCCAGGGTCATCTAGTCCAACTCCCTGCACAATGCAGGAAATTCACAAATGCCTCCCCCTCCACGCCCTCAGTGACCCCTGTTCCATGCCCAGAAGAAACCAAAAACCCTCCAGGATCTCCAGCCAAACCTTGCAACACTTCTAGTACCTCAAGACCAATGCTCCCTCTAAGCTGTGGAGTCTTGTGAGCAAAAATTCAGCTCTGTGGGCTACGGGCATTAAAGTTGTGAGAGAGTGATTTGGCTGCTGCATAAATCAGTGTGCTCTGGAGCCATCCTTTCTGGGCTAAGACAAAAACCTGTGAGCTGGAGGCTAAAAAACCGTGAGCTGGCTCACACTAACTCAGCGCAGAGGGAACCCTGCTCAAGAGCCATAGGGGTCACTGGAGGGGTGTGGGGGGAGGTATTTGTGAATTCCCTGCATTGTGCAGGGGGTTGGACTAGATGACCCGGAGGTCCCTTCCAACTCTATGATTCTGTGATTCACTCAGTTTGTTCCTGGGCTGTTTGAACATTTATTGATGTACTTATTTAACTCATTTATACTCCAGTTTTCTTCCCCAAAGCGCTTTACATCATTCTCCTCTCCCTCCATTTTCCCTCACAACAACCCTGTGAGGTAGGTTAGGTGGAGAGAGACTGGTCCAAGGTCACCCACCAAGCTTCGGCAGGGCCTATAAGACAAAGATGTTCCACTAGGCGTTTGGTTGAGGACAGCGACCGTTCCATCTGTCCAGCACTGCTACTCCCTGCCTCCCCCCCCCCGTGACGCGGTGGCACAACTGGAAGTTCCAAGAGCCAGTCTGGCGTAGTGGTTAAGTGTGTGGACTCTCATCTGGGAGGACCGGGTTTGATTCCCCACTCCTCCACTTGCAGCTGCTGGATGACCTTGGGCAAGCCATAGTCTTGTCAGAGCTGTTCTCTCAAGGACCGTTCTGGAAAGAGCTCTCTCAGCGCCCTCCATCACAGCTTGTCTGTTGTGGGGAGGAGAAGGGAAAGGAGTTTGTAAGCCACTCTGAGACTCCGAGTGAAGGGTGGGGTATAAATCCAATCTCCTCCTCCTCCTCTTCTTCTTCTTCATGTTGTATATCACCCAGAGCCCAGGGATTGGGCGATTTGTAAGTTTAATAAATAATAATAATCTATTACACTGATTGCTGAGCGTTTCACTCTATTTTACCTGTTTTAATTATGTATTTATTATATTAATGTATTCCACTGTTTTATACTGCCCTGAGCCCTGTCTTTACAGGTGGAGGGCAGTTTAAAAATCCAGTTTGATAGTTAGATAGATAGATAGATAGATAGATAGATAGATAGATAGATAGATAGATAGATAGATAGA
>NW_015170426.1:32073-35307 GCF_001447785.1 Gekko japonicus
CTACAAAAAGAGCCCTGGATAGATAGACAGACAGGCAGGCAGGCAGGCAGGCAGACAGACAGACAGACAGACATGGGGATCCAAACCTGGGTCTTCCAGATCATAGTCCAACACTCTTGACTACTAAACCACACTGGCCCTGAACAACCCAATCCACTTTTGAGAATACTATTCCTCATCACTTCCCTGCTCAGTATGTTCTTTGGCAAACAGACGTCAGTATAAATTGGCAACCGGGATCCATGATGCCGGGTATTTGGTTCACCAAGTGGCCTTCCTTCCTCCCACACAGAAAGCTTTTCTGCCCCAACTACAGCAGAACAGAATGCTGGAACATTATTCCTCACACAGATTGCGTTCAACGGACTGTGGGCAACGGAAAGACACATATCGAAGGCGTCCTCATCTCTCCAAATTCCAGGGCCACCTGTCCGCCATGTTTATGTTGATGGATTATTCTTCACTTGGAGCACACAAAGATCAAGGCCATTTGCACTCTGGGTTGGAGCCTTTCCCGCGACGGAGAGCGGGCCAGTGATTCCAGGACCATCGCCAAATTACCCCAGGGCAACACGTGTCGATGTGCAGAGTGCCTGACAGATAGTCGGGGGTAGATCCATCCCGTCCGCAAGCTCTGTGATACAGTTTTCACGCTACATTTTATGTTCAAGGGCCAGATGTACAGATGAACAGCAAATCACAGGCAACCATCTCTCCAGGGAAGGTCCATTGTGCCTTCCTGAAAATAAGCAAGGGGCGGGGGAATATTTTTCTTCCATTGTTTCTATTTCTTTACTTATTTGACCTTTATTACCGTTTTTGTTTTATAACCACCAACACAACATATTAAGAAACTAAAACGTAACTGGGAGGAGTAAGATGACATAACGACATTGGTGGGAAGGAAATTAAGACGAGAACATCGAGGAAGAGGAGGCGGAGAGGAGGAAGAGGAGGTTGGATGTATACCCTGCCCTTCACTACCTGAAGGAGTCCCAGAGCAGCTTACAATCTTCTCTCCCTTTCCCTCCCCACAGCAGACACCCTGTGAGGTAGATGGGCAGAGAGAGCTCTGGGGGAACTGTGACTGGCCCAAGGTCACCCAGCTGGCAGAAGAAGAAGAGGAGGAGGAGGAGGAGGAGATTGGATTTATACCCCACTCCTCACTACCCAAAGGAGTCTCAGAGCGGCTTACAATCTCCTTTCCCTTCCCCTCCCCACAACAGACACCCTGTGAGGTAGGCGGGGCTGAGAGAGCTCTTTCGAGGACTGCCCTTGAGAGAACAGTTCTGAAACGACTTGTGACTGACCCAAGGCCACACCAGCAGCTGCATGTGGAGGAGTGGGGAACCAAACCCGGTTCTCCCAGATTAAAGTCCGCGCTCTTAACCACTACGCCAAACTGGCCCTAAGAACAGATTGCAGAGTTATTGTGATTCATAGTTCCCTGAGGCTTCCCATCCAGTTGAAGGAGGAGCTCCCCGGGCCGTAGAACGGGAGCCTGCCAATCTTGTGTTTCGAGGGAAGAGTTTCCCTTAGCGAAAATTAACATTTCGACATAAAATTGGGCTGTCGGGGAGATTCAGCCGAATTCTGAATACTCTATTTGCCATGAACCGAAAAGCTCACAAAACACCAAGACGCAGCAATCTGCAAAGTTCTCTTGATTCATCGGCCTTACCCCAAGAACAATTATGGACCCTTCGGAGCAAAGAGGGACCTTCAGGCTCGGACAGAAAGCTCCAATCCTCCATCTCACTCATGGGCCAGTGGCAAATTTTTCTGGGATCTGATAAACAATAAGGCCCTAGGAGCTCCTCCTTAAATTGGATAGGAAATCTCAGAGAACGATGAATCACAATAATTCGGTAATCTGTTCCTAGGGCCATCCCAGCGTTACTGAGGGCAGGCTGTAAATTATGATGTCACCATTGGGGTCTCTGGGAAAAAAGCTCGATTGGAAACCAAGGGGCTGATGGGAACCAAATGAATTTGCGATTTATTTCCTTGGCTTGGAGCATCGTCTTCCGAGGTTACCCCCTCCATCCGCCAACCTAAATAGCTGGAGTACAGCTACCATCGCCTTCAATTAAACTATGCATAGTTTGTTACTGTCAGGGGCCTCTGAATTCTCTGACATAGCTGTAAATGAAAAAGTCTCACAATTTATTTTTATTTTTTTTAAATCTGCCCTTTGGTTTCCCTTTTGCCTTCTCATTCTCTGTTGTTTGGTATCAGTTCAGCTGATCTGCAAAAAAACAACAACACCTTTTACAGGTTCCAATTAGGAATTAATTTCAAATTCACAGAGTGAGGGGGCAGGGAGTGACGTCACTTCCTTCCGGCAAATACCGAGCGGTGATTTCACCGCATCCTCTGTAGCTGGCAACCTGGTGGGAGGTTTTGGTGAGTGGCGTCGACTTCTTCAGCATTGCACCACCAAATGACATCACTTCCAGTGCAAGTCATCGAGCTGAGGTGACACTCTAGGATTCACCCAAGAACTCAATGGCTTAACCATAGAGTTTGAGTGAATCCCAAAGTATTACACTGGTTTAATGATGCCACTGCCAGTTTTGTCCCAAAAGTGACATTGCACGTTGGTGCGATGCCAAAGAGTCCCCATTTCCCCCCACCGGCCTATCAAGCAGTGGTGGGGGATGGGGGGAGGGGCAGGCTGGGATGCCTCCAAAGGCCACCAAGAGAGCTTCATGGCCGAGCAGGGATTTGAACCTGGGTCTCCCCTAAGGCAACACTGCCTTGGCAAATGGGAGGCAATCTGGAGAGTGGTACCTGGGGAGGGTAAAGTTTGGAAAGGATGTGATGTCACTTCCTGGTGACACTGTAGGCTGCTTTCTCTCATCTCTGTGGTCTTCACCACACAGACTGGGGGAAAATCCCTTGAGAATTGCTATGTAGAGACCTTTTTGTAGAGAGCCGGTTTAGTGTAGTGGTTAGGAGCGCGGACTCTAATCTGGGAGAACCGGGTTTGATTCCCCACTCCTCCACTTGCACCTGCTGGTGTGACCTTGGGTCAGTTATAAGTTCTTTCAGAGCTCTTCTCTCAAGGGCAGTTCTCTGGAGAGCTCTCTCAGCCCCACCTACCTCACAGGGTGTCTGTTGTGGGGAGGGGAAGGGAAAGGAGTTTGTAAGCTGCCCTGAGACTCCTTCGGGTAGTGAAAAGCAAGGGTATAAATCCTATCTCCTCCTCCTCCTCCTCCTCCTCCTCCTCCT
>NW_015170426.1:35325-39026 GCF_001447785.1 Gekko japonicus
CCTCCTCCTCCTCCTCCTCCTCCTCTTCTTCTTCTTCTACCTGCTCCTCAATTCCCTCAGGTAGGTAAAGAGGACCCTCAGCCTTCCCAGTTTTCCTAGCTCAGCACTCTAGCCAGTACACTATACCTGGTGTCGCTGTGATGTAAATGTAGACAATGACCCATCTTCAAAGCCGATGGAATACAAGGTTTCCCGCAGCCACTTTGAAAGGATATGCCTGTGCACCAGAGAAGGCAACCGTCCTTCCCAATGGCACCACTCATAGACATCTGCCACTGAAAGGCAGACAAGACGCCACTGTCCTGTGATGCGGTTTTAGGGACCGGATTAGCCAAAATGGTCCATTAGAAGAGGATTGTTGAGGAGCACAAAGGCACGATTATGGTAGCCCTCAGAAAATTCCAACACATAGCTAAAAACGCCGTCTCTAGCAGTTTTTCTCTCTCCAAAGCACGGGCTTCCATTTCTTTAAATAAACAAAGCCTGCAACTCAGAGAAAGTTTCAAAATGATTCAGATCAGAGGAAGAAGTTCGTCAGCGCTCATCCTTGATTTCAGTGTTTCTTATCGTGCAACTCACACTGCATCAGAGCCGGTAAGAACTGAGTGGTTCAAAAGCATTAAAGTATTGCTGAAATCTTCGGAAATCTTAACGAATCTACATCCTGATTGTCTGCATGTTTCCTCGAAAGCTCCACTATTTTCAGTGGAGATTAAGGGTAAGGTAAGGGTTTCCCTTGCTCGAAACTCTAGGGGGCGGTGCTCATCTCCATTTCCAAGCCGAAAAGCCAGCGCTGTCCGGAGACATTTCCATAGTCATGTGGCCAGCATGACTAAATGCCAAGGTGCACAGAATGCTGTTACCGTCCCACCAAAGCGGTACCTATTTATCTACTTGCAGTTTCTTGCTTTTGAACTGCTAGGTTGGCAGGAGCTGGGGCCAGAGAAGGGAGCTCACTCTGTCACGCAGCACTCAGGTCTCAAACTGCCGAACTAAAGACGTTCCGGTCTGCAGCTCAGTGTCTTAACCTTTGAGCCACCGCAGCCCTTCAGTGGAGATTACTCCCATGTAAATATGCAGTGGCAGCGACTACTTCTGTGTTGCTGCTTCTATTGAGTAACTGTGTTTTAGAAGTGAAATGTGCTACTGAAAAGAAGGGAGAGAGATGTTTATTCCACTAATTTTATTCATAAATATAACTTAATTTTTAGATTAAGTCACGTACATATGCAGACGATACCACTCTGAGGGCAGAAAGTGAAGAGAACCTAAAGAGCCTCTTGCTCATGGTAAAAGAGGAGAGCGCAAAAGTGGGCTTGAAGCTCAACATCAAATAAACTAAAATCATGGCATCTGGCCCCATCACTCCTTGACAAATAGAAGGGGAAGTCGTGGAAGGAGTGACAGACTTCACATTCCTGGGATCCAAGATCACTGCAGACGGTGACTGAAGCCATGAAATTAAAAGACGCCTGCTTCTTGGGAGGAAAGCGATGACGAACCTAAACAGCATGATAAAAAGTAGAGACATCTCCCTGCCAACAAAAGTCCGCATGGTCAAAGCAATGGTATTCCCAGTAGTCATGCGTGGCTGCAAAAGTTGGACTATAAGGAAGGCCGAGCGCCGAAGAATAGATTCTTTTGAACTATGGTGCTGGAGAAGACTCTTGAGAGTTCCATGGACTGCAAGGAGATCAAATCAGTCAATCCTAAAAGAAATCAACCCTGACTGTTCCCTGGAAGGCCAGATACGGCCTGGCATGATCTGGTCCATGGGGTGGCGAAGAGTCGGACTCGACTGTGCGACTGAACGACAAAAAGGCTGCGGTCACACTGGTGGCTTGGCGCAGTATGACGGCACCTCAAATTGTGATGGTTTAAAGTGTAGTGGAGCATTTCATCCAGACTGCACACCCTGTGGCGGGTAATCTGCGCAGCCATCCCGTGCGGGAGCATCCACAGTAGTGTTGCACTTCAAGCACGGGAGGAGCTGTCAGGGTGGGTTTCATTTCAATGCAGGTGGAAGCAGGGGTCATTTCCTGCAGGAGCGCACAGGAGTGGAGCTCCAGCAGTAAAGAGCCCAGGGGGCGGGCACATGCAACAAGCCCCACCCCCTGCTCCCAGCAGCCCTCCGTCAGAGCAAGAAGCAGCCAGGTGTCAGACTCCCATCACATCAACAAAGTACACACTTGTAGGAAAGGTTTTACTATATTTTGAAGCGATAGGTGCATAACAGGATCACTGTTCAGAATGAGGCATAAGCATGGATCCCCATAGAGTATAGGAAATTCAAAAAGCTGAGGCCCAATTGCGGGACTTCCCGCACGCACCATTGAGCCTGGGAAGCAACGCTCCTACTTAATCATAGTGAATATGCGCTCGTGAGCATATGCCCAAATGGGCAGTAACTCGGGGAGGGGGGGAACAGTTGCGGAAACGGATCTGCAATTTCAGATGTCCTTTCCAGGTTCCTTTCACTGCAGGAGAGTTCAGACGTCAGAAAACCCAGAGGGAACTGTGAACAATCTGTTCATATCGGATTCCAGGTTCCTTTCACTGCAGGAGAGTTCAGACGTCAGAAAACCCAGAGGGAACTGTGAACAATCTGTTCATACCGGACTTTCCCCAGTGTCTGTTTATTCCGCTTCCACCGCGGAACAGCACGGGCTGCCGACAACTGTGCCAATGGAGGCAGATGTCCTCATCTGGTGGGGCTCCTTTCTTCTGTTCAGGTCACGCCACTCTAGCGCCACAAACTGCATGTGTGACCGCAGCTGTAGGTAATATTATAGGTAACACAGGGCTGTCAAGCTAACATATCAATCTTGTTTTAAGTCTCTCATTCAGGGGTGGCCAAACTGTGGCTCAGGAGCCACATGCAGCTCTTTCACACATATTCTGTGGCTCCCGGCAGGGCGGCTGGGGAAACAAAGGGGAAGTATGCCTCCCTGATCAGCCTTCCTATAATATACTGGGTCCGATGCATGAGTTAGTGAATCAGCTCATAGTTTATTAGATCAGTGAGAAACAAGACTGTATAAGAATATCGCTTCTATATTCACATGCCTTCTCCTGTGATGTCTTTTGATAACATGCTGTGTCTTGTTTCCTCTTGCAAGCCAAATGGTGAGGCCACATGGCCTCAATAGCCATGCCATAAACCCACATTTTTTCACACTTTTCATGCCAAATGCCAGACCTCATGGCTACACTTTCTGGCCCACTTGCGACCAGTCATGTACACAATGAAGTAGCTGGAGTTTGGGTCAGATGACTGCAGGTGGGGTCCCAAACTTATAGCCTATCCCCACATGCAGCTATGACAACCAACAATTGGGCACACCCATGCCCACTCGCAATTGGCTGATGGTCACATCTAATTTGTGACTGGAATTGGGGTATAATTGTGTGATCCCTATGGGAGTGAGCTCTCTTCTTCCTGTTCTCCATTATCTGTTTTATTGCACCTGAAATGCTGCCTCTTGAGAAACAAACAGTTGCTTTGTGACTTGGAGCACATGGTGTGCAAAAATGGGATTTCCATTCAAAATCCCTTGGACTATTCTGGACTGTGGATGTTCCTGATGTGGTAACTATGTATCTTCAATGTGTAGTTAAGGCAAATTGTCCTAGCCTTTGTTATTTTTGTAATCTCTGGTAGTCTATGCTAAGCTCTGTACTGAATAAAGATCCTTCTTATT
>NW_015170426.1:40084-41408 GCF_001447785.1 Gekko japonicus
TCACACAGATTGTGCGAGTCCCGGCAGGGCAGCTGGGGAAGTAAAGGGGAGGCATATTTTTTCTCCCTCCCTCCCTCCGTCCCTCCCATCTATTTGCTTTCTTTGTTTCTCTCCCTCTCTCTTTCTCTTTCTTTCCACCTCTTTCATTCTTTCTTTCCACTTCTCTTTTTCTTTCTCTCTTAGGCAACTAAATATCATTATCCATATCTGTTTTTACCCCCTTTGTTTTTGTTTTTGGCGGTCTCGTTTAATGTCAATAAAAAAAGCAAGTCTGCATATTTTTCTGTAAAAATGTGTGTGTAATATTTGTACATGTCTTGCAGCTCTCAAACATCTGATGTTTATTCTATGTGGCTCTTAAGTTAAGCAAGTTTGGCCACCTCGGAGCTAGGTCCTCAGACCATGAAAATGTTTAACTTGGTGCACATCTCTTATCACCCGAACATATGAAGGCAGCTTATACTGAATTGGACCCTTGGTCCATCAAGGTCAGTATTGTCTAAGTCAGTTTTTAAAACAAATTTAAAGCATTTATTAGCCACCTTTCTACCTTGGGGGACTCAAGGCGGCTTACAATAGAAATAAAACAGCAATGATTAAAAAAACACACATCGAGAACCTGTCAGCAAGCTGCCAGTGGTCCTTTGGGTTCCTATATGCATTTGGATACCTGAGTTTGCCAATATACCTTTTCTGTATGTTCCCCCTTCCTAGAGGTCCGCTCATATAACCAGGCGCATATAGTCATAACTGCATTCTTGTTAGTCTACGTCAAGCCTGTCTGCTGTAACGTTATCTTTCCCAAGGTCACAGGTGGTGAAGAAATGAAGTCTGCTTTGCTTTGCTGTGCTGTAATGAGTAGAAACTGTGGGAAGTGCTCTTTAATGATAACAAAGTTACCATTGCTTTCCCAGGGTTTTTGGGCGCGTAAACTGCTACTGAGGCGCAAGCGGGAATCATAGCTATTGGCTGCATTGATTATGAAATTGCTTTAATATACCCAGCTCAAACCATTAGGGTTATTCTGAACAGTTATACTGTACAGTGACTCATGGCTTCAATAAAGTAATACCTTTCTACAAGTGTGTGCTCCGTTGAAGTGCAGTGGGACCTGACAGAACCGTCTGCAGCTGCTAATTAGCTTTCAAAGAACCACAAATTATCCCAGTGGTGGATTTTTCACATCTTATCTGTTTCGGTCCTTATTTGCAGAAATCAACTAATCTCTACAGTCAACCTCTAGCAAAGCAGTGACATGAAATGGAGTCGTGCAGGGAAACAGCCAGCCCAAAGAAGGACGATACAGACAAAAATATTCTAGGCA
>NW_015170426.1:42213-47159 GCF_001447785.1 Gekko japonicus
TGGACCTGCAAGGCCGGCGGGAGTGCAAGGAAGCCCCGCGAAGGCCCTCCCTGGCCCCAGGGGTGGGGAGAGGCAGGGAGGAAGCAACTCACCCTCCCTCTTCTCCTGCCTCCTCCTGGCTGAATGAGGACCGGAAGCGGGGCGGCCGGAAGCAAGGGGCGGGGCTTCATCATGTGCCCCGCCCCCCTGTACCTCACCCGGGGGAACTGCGTTCCCCCGCATTCCCCCCCCGAAATGACCTCTGGGGTCAACAGTGGGAGGGCTTCTAATGTCCTGGGCCCACTGGTGGACCTCCTGATGGCACTGGTATTTCTGGCCACTGTGTGACACAGAGTGTTGGACTGGATGGGCCTTTGGCCTGATCCAACATTGGCATCTCTTATGATCTTATGTTAAGATTGGGATCAAATTTGAGCCGGCATAATGGCTGGATTAGCTGCCCGTCTGAACGGACCCAGGGATTAGAGTGATTGGAGACAAAAAGTAGGAGACTCCAGTAACATCAGTGGAAATTGGATCAGGAGGTTTCTAGAAAAGTGACTCAGCTTAGCCAGGGCATCTAACGTTATGGGCAGGGTTGCCAGCTCCAGGTTGGGAAATAACTGGAGATTCTGTGGGTGGAGCCTGAGGAGGGCGGGTTTCGGGGAGCGGAGGGACTTCGGTGGAGCACAATGCCAAAGAGTCCATCTTCCAAAGCAGCCATCTTCTTCAAGTGAACTGACCTCTGCTGCCTGGAGATTAGCTGTAAACCCAGGAGATCTCTGACCACCACCAGGAGGCTGGCAACCCATGTTATAAGTTGAAATTCACAGGTAGAGTTAATCACAGGTAAAAATTCACAGGTAAATCACAGGTTAAAAAAAAAGACCCTCTAATGAAAATGGCATAGTGGTGAAATGTTTCAGAATTTTGAAGAGAGGTTCCAAGAATTGATTGATTGTCCATTGGGAATCACTGAGGATTGCTGTATCTGAATATGCTTTAGGGATGTCTACACGTATCCTTGAAAGGTTGAATCCAGCATGATTCTGTCAGGTCCCCACAGCCACAACAAAGTACACACTTGTAGAAAGGTTTTACTTTAATTGAAGCTGAAGATGCATTGACAGGAACACTGTTAGGAATAATGAGGGCTCAAAGAGCATGACAGGTTATAGTGCATTCAAACAAGCGAGGCCCAATTACGGGAGTTCCCACGCGCGCCATTAGGCCTGGGAGCAAACGGTACTATACAGCATAGATATTCTTCCCACGGCACCACCGTGAGATAGCCCAAGCAACTATCCAGCAGCAAACCTCCGGTGGCCTTGAGAGATACACGTTACTGCGATGAAGCAATTAAGCGCATAAACAGGAATGCATAGTAAAAACAAAAGTAGAAACAATTGGCAGCTTGCTGACAGATTCTTGGGGAAAAAATTATTGAAACGGGTTTATAACCAGGGATCTGTCGAGTCCGCTGGCAGAGACACTACCACACCATTAGAGTTCAAGGACATTTTGAATTTATTGTTACAAAATTGTTTATGGGAAAACGTCACCTGTGAATTTTTACCTTTGATTAACTTTACCTGTGGATTTCTACCTGTCCAGTTATTGTGTCATAGGTTTTGGGTACTAGATATGTCATCTTTATATAATGCATTAAGTCATTGATTTTTTGGTGTTACTATTTGCATTTTTTTTCCTGGACGTTTTCAAGCGGAGGCTGGACGACCATCTTTCCGGTATGTTGTCGGGCTCTCCTTCGGCGATGCTCCTGCAGAGTGCAGGGGGTTGGACTGGATGACCTGCAAGGCCCCTTCCAACACTAACGTTCTATGATTCTTGTTTACATACATTGCTGTGCCACTTCCTTTTATCTTGTAACCCTAGTTATCGGGCATGACCAATCTGTGGTGAATGGAACAGTAAACAGAACGGGACCTATTGTACCTTTAAGGCATGCTTTCTCTTACTCGGCTCTGGTCTGGAAGATCTAATTTGGTGGCTGCAGTTAAAAAACATGCTCCAGGCTGGGCGGCACGTTAACTGTTGCTCTCTAGTCCCCAGTCATACTTGTAATCTGAACTTTTATTAGTCAGTGTAGACCTCATATTTATTGAGTTAAATGTAAAAAAATAATAATAATCGTTTGCCTTGGAAGCACAGGAGCGTTACACAGTATCCCCCATCCTCCACATTTCCAAGTAAAGGGGGGAAATGCCGTTCAAACAAATTGCAAAGATGACCTGACTCCAGTGGCAACGAGAGAAAGGAATTTTACTTACAAAAACAGAAGCATATCTTACAGGACACATTCATGTAGGTACATTTAACTCATTGTGAACATTAAGATGAACTTCCAAAAGGTTAACTTGCCAGAGCTCCAAGCCCAGCTAAGAGAGAGAACAGAGGTCCTATACAGGGGTCATTTCGTAGAAAAAGAGGTGCAGGAGCTCATTAGCATAACTCATTAGCATAACTTATTTGCATATGCCACACCCCCTGGCATCACCGGAAGTGTGTCAGAAGGCAACACCCACCGCTCAGGCTCCACTGGACCGTTTTGGATTGCTAGCTATTGGGGGGGGATGTGCAGACCTGTCCTTGCAGAGGAGGGAGAGCTTGTACCTGAATAAAACTTGGTCTTAAAGGTGCCACTGGACTGCTTTGGACTGGGGGGCCGGGAGGGGGCCTCTGCAATTTATCTGGCTGCTTCTTGCTCTGACTGAGGACTGCTGGGAGCAGGGGGTGGGTCTTGTTGCATGTGCCCACCCTCTGGGCTCTTTACTGCCGGAGCTCTGCTCCTGTGTGCTCCTGCAGGAAATGACCCCTGGAAGAATAAACAGAAGGCAAGCAACAGCTAAAGAAGCTCAACATCTAACCAATGAGAGGATGGGGCCAACTGCAGGGTGTATCTAAGGGAGAGAATTCTCTTTACCTTACAGATCGTCTGGAAGGCAGAGTTACATTATCCAACAATGTTAAATTTGCATAATGTCAACACTTAACACACTTAACACAATCCAAACTCAGAGCTTGAACCTCAGGGTGACAAACTCCGAGCACTTTCACAGATTTACAACTGACCTCCAGACCTCAGAGATAACAATTCTCCTGCAGGAAATGGCAGCTTTGGAGGGCAGATGCTACGATGCACTGTAGATTCTAGGTAAAATACCTCCCCAGAATCCCCCCTCTCCAAATCTCCAGGAATTTCCCAGTATGCAATTGGCAATCTTACTTGAATCATCTGCTGACAGGAAGGAGGAGGTTTGCCATAGGTTGGCTGTGACATGATGCCACTTTCCACTATTACCACCACCAAAGCGATGGGAGGTTGTGCCCCTAGAAAGCGACGGATAGTCTGGAAAGAGAAACCGGAGGAAGGGCAAAGTCAACGCCGGCAACGAGCTCAAAACAGAAGCCACAAAATGGCCTCTCCAGAGGCTCTTTCTTCTCTGATAGCCTCCCGGAGCTGTTGCTATTATTTTATATCCTAAGGCCCATCGACAAGGGGTCCAGAGGTGAAAATTCGGGCCTCCATAAGGTGGTAACTTTAAGCCTGAGTGGCACTCTGTGTCCCGTTTATCTCGATATTGATGGTACGAGACGCCCATTTAATTTCGTGGCTCAGCAGAACAAATAGATCGCCTTGCTGCTTTAATGATCATCCAGACTTGAGAGAGTACAATTAGCAGAAGGAACGCAATCTCCAAACATCCCAGTTAATTACTCGTCCAAACGGACGTCTCCTAGTACACATCATAAGAACAGGAATAATTTTAGGACAGCATTATTGGCCCCTATAGGGACGCCATTCCTCCAGCCCCCACCACCACCACCTTTTAAATTTTTTAATTGAGCCCAGGAAAGATTGAAGTCCTAATTAAATACACATTTTTATTTCGGTCTTTAGCGTTCACAGACTATATTCCTTTAATGTAAAACCGACATCCTGGCGTTGCTCGTATGCCCAGAAGAATAAAATCTTCCGCGACAGTTTATGACAGAAGGGCGTACTGAAATAATTAATGCGGCATGAACGTTGGCTTAGAGGTTCTTTGGGAATCCCTGCCATTGTGATCCATGCGGCAGTGACCCATGCGATGGTCACCTTGAGACTGGACTACTGTAATGCCTTCTACATGGGGCTGCCCTTCACCCAAATCTGAAAGCTGCAGCTGGTGCAGAATGCGGCGGCCAGGCTGTTGTTGGGCCGCCCTATGCGGGAGCACATCCAGCCTGCACTAAAAGCACTGCACTGGCTGCCGATAGCATACCGGATTCTTTCAAAGTGCTGGTTCTTACGTTTAAAGCCCTACATGGTCAGGGACCTACATACCTGAGGGACTGCCTTCCCCCCACATGTCCCCCAGAGAGCACTATGGTCAGGGGCTCAGAACCAGCCCCCCCCCCCCCAAGACTTAAGGAGGCGAGGCTGTTGACGACCGGGACCAGGGCTTTCTCAGTGGCGGCCCCATCCTGGTGGAATGAGCTCCCAGAGGAGATCAGGGCCCTGCGGGACCTTTTACAGTTCCGCAGGACCTGTAAAATGGAGCTCATCCGCCAGACTTTTGGGAGCCGCCACCACCAATGAAGAACATCGGATGGCCGAATGTGAAAGGGCCCCGGATTCTGGAAATTGCCATTAACAGCCTAAAGAACACCAAGTACTGTGAGGACAACCAAAATGAACACTGTGAGCTGAGAACTCTGAATAATAGCTGCTACTGTCATACGAACAATGACGACTACTAGCACTTTACTATGGTTTTAGACAGGGGTCATTTCCTGCAGGAGTGCACAGGAGTGGAGCTCCAGCAGTAAAGAGCCCAGGGGGTGGGCACATGCAACAAGCCCCACCCCCCGCTCCCAGCAGCCCCAGGCCACGAGGAGCAAGAAGCCTCTTTCTTTCTTTCTTTCTTTCTTTCTTTCTTTCTTTCTTTCTTTCTTTCTTTCTC
>NW_015170426.1:47253-58940 GCF_001447785.1 Gekko japonicus
TTTCTACGAAATGACCCCTGGTTTTAGAATTATTTTAACTGTAACTTATTTGTTTTTAATGTAACTCACCTGTTTTTATGTAAGCCACACTGAGCCGGCTTTGGCCAGGAGGGCGGGGTAGAATAAAAATAAATAAATAAAATGTAAAAAGATCAGGAGATGCCCACCGACGGCTTTTTGAAAGTTGGCTTGCGTTCCTTCCCTTTGCGTGGCGTGGTCTGCTTTGGTGAAAACGGGCTGGGAACGAAAAGCGCTAAGGGCCCAAAATCCCACATTCCGACAGCAATGATGTGAAAGGGGCGGAAGAACAGAAGAAGAGCCGTGCTAGATCAGACCGTCTCCTTCCCTATGTCCCGGTCCTCCAACTATGGTCATCATCAGGCATCCATCTCTTGACTATCCCACCACTCTGGGTGGCCTGTCTGGCCTCGACCAGAGCCCGGGCCTTTCCCATCATGGCTCGGGCTCTGTGGAGTGGGCTTCCTGAAGAGATGAAGGGGACCTAGGCTTGCCAGCTCCGGGTTGGGAAATACCTGGAGATTTTGGGGGTGGAGCCTGAGGAGAGGGGGTTGGGAAGGGGAGGGTCTTCAACGGGGTATTATGTCATGAAGCCCACCTTCCAAAGCAGCCATTTGCTCCAGAGGAACTGATCTCTGCTGCTTGGAGATCAGTTGTAAGAGTGGGAGATCTCCAGCCACCACCTGGAGGTTGGCAAGCCGAAGGGGACCTCCCCCTCCTTGGAGATCTACAGGACGTCACTGCAAGGCCTGCCAGTTTGAATGGCAGGTGTCTTTGAGGGGAGGGATTTGGGGCCTGCTGTTTTAGAGAGAAGAAGAGATTGGATTTATACCCCACCCTTCACTCAGAGTCCCAGAGCAGTTTACAGTCGCCTTTCCCTTCCCCTCCCCTCAGTCACAAGTTCTCTCAGAGCTGCTCTCTCAGGGGCAGTTTCTCTCAGAGCTCTCTCAGGCCCACCTACCTCACAGGGTGTCTGTTGTGGGGAGGGGAAGGGAAAGGAGATTGTAAGCCGCTCTGAGACTCCTTTGGGTAGTGAAGGGCGGGGTATAAATCCAATCTTCTTCTTCTTCTTTTTCCTCACAGGGTGTCTGTTGTGGGGAGGGGAAGGGGAAGGAGTTTGTAAGCCGCTCTGAGACTCCTTTGGGTAGTGAAGGGCGGGGTATAAATCCAATCTTCTTCTTCTTCTTTTACCCCACAGGGTGTCTGTCGTGGGGAGGGGAAGGGGAAGGCGTTTGTAAGCCGCTCTGAGACTCCTTTGGGTAGTGAAGGGCGGGGTATAAATCCAATCTTCTTCTTCTTCTTTTACCTCACAGGGTGTCTGTTGTGGGGAGGGGAAGGGGAAGGAGTTTGTAAGCCGCTCTGAGACTCCTTTGGGTAGTGAAGGGCGGGGTATAAATCCAATCTTCTTCTTCTTTTACCCCACAGGGTGTCTGTCGTGGGGAGGGGAAGGGGAAGGCGTTTGTAAACCGCTCTGAGACACCTTTGGGTAGTGAAGGGCGGGGTATAAATCCAATCTCCTCTTCTTCTTCTACCTCACAGGGTGTCTGTTGTGGGGAGGGGAAGGGAAAGGAGATTGTAAGCCACTCTGAGACTCCTCCGAGTGGCGAAGGGCGGGGTATAAATCCAATCCAGTATCATCATCATCATCATCATCATCATCTCTTCTTCTCCTTCTTCTCCTCCTTCTCCTCCTCCTTCTTCTCCTTCTCCTCCTCCTTCTTCTCCCTCTCCTTCTCCTTCTTCTGTCATGGCTCCCCCTTCCTTCCTGCACTTCTGTCCATACAATATGGCTTAGCTGTAATGGTGGTGTGCAGTGTTCCCTCTAAGCTGAGTTAGTGTGAGCTAGCTCACACTAACTCAGCTTAGAGGGAACCTTGGTGGTGTGGTCCCACAGGAGAATTTGAATGCAACGGGTTGAATCCTACTAGCTTTTCCACCGGTGAAAGAGGAAGGCGGGTCCCAGCATTACTCAAAAGACTACATCAGGGATTATGGCACTCCTGTGAGCAAAAGCCGTGGTGGGTGGCGGCTGCAGAATGGAAGGGAATCAGCTGAGATGGAGCAAAAATGGCTGGTAAAACCCAGTTACTGTTGGGAGGTGAGATGAAGAGAAAGAGCCCCTGCTGGTACTGGAGATATTGCTTGGCAGGAGTGTCACTAGGCGTGGGCTCAGGCTGCATTGAGCTACGTGGGGCATGTGCCACACCTAAAGAACTGTTAATAGTGCCTGGCACAGGGACAGGGGTCATTTCGCAAAAAAAGAGGCTCACACGCTCATTAGCATAACTTATTTGCATATGCCACACCCCCTGACATCATGGGATGTGTTTCAGAAGGCAGCAACCACCACTCAGGCTCCACTGTTTTGGATTGCTAGCTATTTGGGGGGGGGAACATGCAGATCTGCCTTCACAGAAGAGAGCTTGTACCTGAAGGCGGGCCGGGGGGGTTCTGTAATTTACCTGGCTGCTTCTTGCTCCTTGTGGCCCAACTGAGGGCTGCTGGGAGCAGGGGGCGGGGCTTGTTGCATGTGCCCGCCCTCTGAACTCCTTACTGCCGGAGCTCCGTTCCTGTGCGCTCCGGAAGGAAATGACCCCTGCACAGGGTTATGGGTGTTGGATGTTGCAACTCTGCATGCAAGAGGATCTGGGAAGGAAAGGGTCAAGAGAACTCTCTCTCTCTCTCTCTCTCTCTCTCTCTCTCTCTCTCTCTCTCTCGGGTACAGTTGGCCCCAATCCCCTCACTGGCTAGATGTTGAGCCTCTTCTGCTGTTGCTTGCATTCTGTTTCATCTTATATAGGACCTCTCCAATGTTCCCTCTGTGGAGTCTTGTGAGCAAAAAATTCTACTTGGTGAGCTACCTGGCATTAAAGTTCTGAGCCAGTGATTTGGCTACTGCATCAATTAGTCTGCTCTGGAGCCCTCCTTCCCGAGCTAAGACAAAAATGTGTGAGCCAGAGGCTAAAGAACTGTGAGCTAGCTCACACTCACTCAGCTTAGAGGGAACCCTGGACTTTTCTTCTGTCTCTTACTTGGGCTTGGAGCTGTAGTTTGAAGTTCATCTGTTCACAATAAGTTAAATGCACCTCCATGAATATGTTACGTAAGATGTGCTTCTATTTTTCTCAGTAAAATTTCTTTCCCTTGTTCCCATTGGAGTCAGGTCATCTTTGCAATTTGTTTTAACAGGATTTTTTTTTGCCTTAACCGGGAAATGTGGAGAATCGGGGAATACTGCATAAAGCTTTTGTGCTTCCATGGCAAATGATATTTTTTTTTACATTTAATCCCATAATGACATCATTAACCTACACCCAAATGTTGTATTCAAAGTGTGTCTAAGCTTATTTCACACATGAAAGAACACTGACCTCATTGTAGAAGTTGCAAAGCTTCTATTTCTTTTGGTTGGTTTTCAAAACATCTCAATAAAACATTTCTCACTTGGAGATATGTATCTTTTTAGATAATAAAAGTAAAATCAGTGGCTATTAGCCACAAGGTATATAGATAGGAACTCTCGGTCTGGGGCAAGGGATGCTCTGTATTCTTGGTGCTTGGGGAGGGGGGCAACAGTGGGAGGGCTTCTAGTGTCCTGGCCCCACTGCTGGACCTCCTGACGGCACCTGGTATTTCTGGCCACTGTGTGACACAGAGTGTTGGACTGGATGGGCCACTGGCCTGATCCAACATTGGCTCCTCTTATGTTCTCATGTTCATCAGTGGCTATTAGCCACAAGGTATAGATAGGAACTCTCAGTCTAGGGCAAGGGATGCTCTGTATTCTTGGTGCTTGGGGGGGGACAACAGTGGGAGGGCTTCTAGTGTCCTGGCCCCACTGCTGGACCTCCTGATGGCACCTGGTATTTCTGGCCACTGTGTGACACAGAGTGTTGGACTGGATGGGCCTTTGGCCTGATCCAGCATTGGCTTCTCTTATGTTCTTAACATTTTTAGACGGGCCCCTCAACACAGTGCCCGTGAGTGCTATGGTGCCTGCCAACACCTTTCCTGGCACCTGCCCACCAAGTGTTTTTAGAAGTGGGTTGAGCCAATTGGGCTTTTGCCCAACAAGGCTTCTGACTGGTCATTGAAGAAATGATTGCCTATTAAGGTTTCTAAAAATGTTGCTTTGGCCGCTGCTGCCACCACAACACAAGGATCTCCACTGTGTGGTTGAAGGTAAGCTGTGGCAGCCATTTTGTGGTTGGCTCCACCTCCTGTGGCAGCCATTTTGTGGCAGTCGTCTTGTAGCTGTACCCACCGCGCTGTATCAGAATTCCAAAGGTCCCTCCAGGCTCAAAATGGGTGGGGACCCTGGGGTATACTATTAATTGGTAAATCAACATATTAGATCCCTTTTGGAAGAGACAAGAACGAAGCAAAGAAGTGGCATTAAAACGAGGGAGAGTGGAAGAATTGGTGAGCATTCTCTGTTTGGTAACCATGAGTTAGATGCTTCCCAGCATGCACAAGCAAGGCATTCAGGTGATAGTTATCCTTTCTCACTTGTCACCAACCTCTGGAATGGAAGATATTCTACTTCTAACCATGGAGGTTCCAATGAGAAGGAGGAGGAGGAAGAGGAGGAGGAGGAGGTTGGATTTTTACCCCACCCTTCACTCGGAGTCTCAGAGCGGCTTACAAACTCCTTTCCCTTCCCCTCCCCACAACAGACAACCTGTGAGGTAGGTGGGGCTAAGAGAGCTCTGAGAGAACTGCTCTTTGGAGAATAGCTCTGAAAGAACTTATGACTGATCCAATTATAACAGATACAGTTCAAAGAATAACATTGTTAATTGTAAAAATGGTGAGCTCAACAATGCTAAACAGGGGCCCCGGTCACATGGGGGGGGGGAAGGCACAGCAAAAGCACAGCTTTTCTGAGCCGCATCAAAATAGACGCGCAGCGGTGGGATCAGACAGATCCCCTGAGCTGCCGCACAGTTGCTCCCCGGCACTATCAGATGCGGGGGGGAGCCACGGAACGGAGAGCGAGGCAGCCAGCTGCGCATGTGCACACATGCACAGTTTGGCCGGGAGCCTCGAATGCTGTGGGAGACGGGTGCGCCGGCGATCCCAGGGCCGCCCTTGCTGTGGAATTTCAGGTAGGTAGTACTCTTTTCTCGGGTTTTGTTTTTTTTTTTTTGATGCGCGGTTTCCCCCGGAAAGGACGGATCGGGGAGAGCTGTGCTCCACTTCCCAGATGTTGCAGTGTGATCGCGCCCGTTTGATGTGCCCCTGATCCGGCCCTCTTGCGGGGCAAAACCTCCCGTGTGACCGGGGCAAGGGTTCAGATAAGGGGACTGTAACAAAATGTCTACAATACGGCCCAAATAAATTTGCCTAGAACCTTTCCAGTAGGAACCAGGCATATCATCCAGATATCACGAATGAGGAACGAAACCCCTTAACGAGCTTTCGTAAAGAGATTCGAACGTTCTGTATCATTTCGGTCATCCTATCTGAATTCCCAGGCTAGCCCGAAATGGTCATATCTTAGAAGCCAAGCAGAGTGAGACCTGGTTAGTACTTGGATGGGAGACCACCAAGGACGTCCAAGGTCGTCCCTTGTCTCGAAAAATCTACCAGGACACCATAAATCAGCTGCAACTTGACCGGCATTTGACACACATGCATTTGAACTCGATAGATCGGGGTGGGGGTTAGGCTGCAGCTGGGGTACTCAGAGCTGCTGATGTATTGTAAGCAGTGTTCCCTCTAAGCTGAGTTAGAGTGAGCCAGCTCACAGTTTTTTAGCCTCCGGCTCACACATTTCTATCTCAGCTCAAGAAGGAGGGCTCCAGAGCAAACTAATTTATGCAGCAGCCAGATCGCTCGCTCACAACTTTCATGCCAGTAGGCTCACAGAGTAGAATTTTTGCTCATAAGACTCCACAGTTTAGAGGGAACATTGATTGTAAGATATTTGCAAAACAGAAAAGAGCGGGTCCCTTGTTGTCCTTCAGTTTAACTGCTAACAAGGAGCGGCACGCCAGCACTCAGCCAAGAAATTGAAAGGATAAACAGTTCTGATGTAACAAGACAGTTATTCTTAATCTGCTTAAGTCCTGTGGTTTCTTCCTGTGGCTGCCAGAGGTGGCCCATATATAGATTTTTGCAAAGGCTTCATACTCCAATTTCTCCATTCCTTTGCAGCGCTTCCTTTCCTGCCCTCCATATTCAGTTGTTCATTGAACCAAACATCTTGTTTCCAAAAGGAAAGCGAGAAACATAATGAAGGACAAAGGCAGGATTGATACACTCGGTGCCATTTCCAATTAGCATAATTATAACCTGTAACGGTGACTTTCAGATGTTCTACCTTCAGGGAACCATTTTTGCATAGACTCGTTCGCAGAGGAAATTCTGTGTCTTGTGTAATATTCTACGGCCATGTTCTAGGGGACGCACTCAGATTATGTGCAATGCTAGAACGGTCTATCGGATTCACTGTTACCCTAAAGACTGAGCACAGAGTAGTGGTTAAGAGTGACGGATTCGAATCTGGAGAACCAGGTTCGATTCTGCACTCCTCCACAGGAAGCCAGATTGGTAACGTTGTGTCAGTCACAACTCCTTCAGAACTCTCTCAGCTCAAAAAATAAGTCTAGTTCACCAGCCAGTGGTGCATAACACTAAAAGAGCTAGAACTTCAGGCTGCCAGACAATCTTAGGATCTCCTGGCTATACTACACAAAATGCCATACAATAATTATTAATTGCTATTACCCTCTATTAATGGCCTTGATGGGCAAGCAGATCTCCGGCGGGCTGTTCCAATGGAGAGAGGCTACCACAGAAAATTCCCGAGGCATATCTTACTTGCCTGGGCAAAAGAATAAACCAGAGACATTGTCAAGAAGGCTGAAGCTGCTGCATGGGTTCCTACCGAGAGAGAGATGGACCTTCCTGTTTGTGGGCTCCAAGCCACGAAGGGTTTTAAAGGAGATAACCAGGGGACATTTCGTAGAAAAAGAGGTGCAGGAGCTCATTCGCACAACTCATTAGCATAACTTATTTGCATATGCCACACCCCCTGTCATCACTGGAAATGTGTCAGAAGGCAACACCCACCGCTCAGGCTCCACTGAACTGTTTTGGATTGCTAGCTATTGGGGGGGGGGATGTGCAGATGTGTCCTCACAGAGGAGGGAGAGCTTGTACCTGAATAAAACTCAGTCTTAAAGGTGCCACTGAACTGTGTTGGATTGCTAGCTATTGGGGGGGGGGAACGCGCAGATCTGCCCTCACAGAGGAGGGAGAGCTTGTACCTGAAGGAGGGCGGGGGGGGCCTCTGCAACTTACCTGGCTGCTTCTTGCTCCTCGTGGCCCAACTGAGGGCTTCTGGGAACAGGAGGAGGGGCTTGTTGCATCTGCCTCGCCCCCTGGGCTCCTTACTGCCAGAGCTCCACTCCTGTGCGCTCCTGCAGGAAATGACCCCTGGTGATAACCAGCAACTTGAACTGAACAGATGGGCCACCGGTGCAACGATCTCAGAATGGGCATGTAATGAACGAACCAGCTAGTCCCGCACAATAGTCAGGCTACCAAGTTTCGAACGGGTCAAAGTTTCTGCGTTTTCACGGGCAGCCCCACACAGAGCTCATTACAACAGTCTAGCCTTGAGATTACTGCAGCTTAGATCCGTGTGGCTTGACCGATCGAGTCCAAAAAAGGGGGATGATTTCCATTCTTGACGTGATTAAACCTGGTGCCACCTTACAAATGAGAAAGATGCCTGATCTAAAGATTATTTTCCCTGTGACAGATGGCCAGCTTCTCTGGCATCCCGTGTGTGGAAGTATGAAGGCATCGTATCTACGGGAGAGACCTGCAGAGACATGTTTCTCCAAGGAAGGCCATGCGCAGAGAGTGAGAGGGCAAAGGGAGAGAAGGAGGGGTCAGAGGGCAGTGTAATGTATTGAACGTGTTACATGAATCACTCCATTGACATCTCATCTTAAGCTTGAGCCGAACAAAGGCTCCTCTGAACTGAACTCCTATTGGTCGGTCTGCAGCAGCGACCAATCAGAACTGCCACTATTCCCTGCGAGGGAAGTAAGCTCATTGGACCTTATCCAAACAACCTCATTGGTTGATTATTGTAAATAGGTGTGGCTATGTTAGCCCGGGAATGTTTAAAAGGAGCCTAGCTCCCACTTGTTTCTTGTTCTGGTTATGAATGCGTTTAAGTGCTTGTTCGTTACTTCAATAAAGCTGAATCACTTCTTGCTGAAATCACTCTCCGATCCTTTGTTAGCGGCGATCTAAGTTATTCTAGCCTAGGCCAGAGTAACCCCGGGGTTACTCTGGCCCGGGGGGTGGGTGAATCTGGCCTGTTACAGCCGGCCAGATTAACCTGGGGTTACTCTGGCCGGGGGGTTAATCCGGCCTGTTACACCGGTTCTCCCACTTTAGAGTCCGCGCACTTAACCACTGCACCAGACAAAGAGAGGCATTCCATTCAGGGACATAAGACCTATGCACACTTAGAATTATATAGTCCAGGCATGCTCAGTCACTCACTCCCACAGCTCTATGGTGTTTCACCCTGCTGATATCCCACCCTTAACCGAATCCCACCCTCCCCAGGCTCCACACCCAAATCTCCAGGTTATTTCCCAACTTGGAGTCAGCAACCCTATCTGTTAGTCATCTTCCAGCAATCGCAGAGAAAAAGACTCCACGGAACCCTTTCCCAAGAGCCAGCCACAACTAACAAAGGAAGAGAAAGGCGCTCAGGACCCTCCTCGCTGCCCCTCTCGTAGAAGGAAACATTCGATCCAACCTGGTTTCATGGCGTTACCGTTGCCTCTTCCAAACCCCCCTGAACAATCTCCGTGTAAAGCAGAATTCTCCTTGAAAGAGCCTGTTGTCTGATAATGTAAGAGACACAATGAGCCCTGTTTAATGAGATTAGTTACAATAGGGGGGAAAGTTTCTTTTTTAAAGGACGTTAAAGCAATAGGCTTGCTCATTGAATGACTCTTCTTATGCGAGTTTGGCATCGGGAGCACCTTTTCCTGGATTCCTGCCAAGATCCTTCATAGTTTACAACTGACAGATTTCTGTGTGCACAAGATAGAGGGTGGCTTTCCACTTGACTTTACAATTGTAAGGCCTTTTGTGATGCTCCAGCGTATAAGCCTTCCCCTCCCGTTTTAATTTGATCACACACAAAGCATTTGCTTGGAGTGGCCTCCCTTCCCTTTTTGGTGATATAGTTTCATGACAAGCAATGTCCTTTCTTTCAAAGAGAAATCTGCTGGAGCGCATTTGCACATAGACTTGTGCATAAACAACAGAAGGGGCGTTGTGTTTCTGCTTTCCTGGTAGGGTGGGGCGAATGGGAAGATAGCACAACAGTGAATTCACTTTATGTTGTGAGGACAACACAAATTATCTGAGTGTCTTCAGTGCGGGGTTGCCATGTTCCCGCTGGGAGGGAGAGACCATCTGTCCCCCCCCCCCGGGCCCTTCCTACCACCACTACGCAGGGTGGTGTGAGAAAAATGGGGAGAAATGGGGAACGATTGCCAGCCTAAATCACAGACTTTGGGCTGCATGCTACTGTCATTGGCAACATGATGATATCCTGTGTGACAGGAAGTGACATCAGTGCTTCATTACACCACTGGTGTAATCGTTACACCACATCGTTACACCACTGGTGAGTTTCCTGTAAGTCACCAGCCTAAACCGCAGACTTTGGGCTGTATGCTAGACTGCCATTGGCAACATGATGACATCCTGTGTGACAGGAAGTGACATCAGTACTTTGTTGGCAACATTGTTACACCACAGGCGAGTTTCCTGCAAGTCACCAGCCTAAACCACAGACTTTGGCCTGTATGCTAGACTATCATTGGCAGCATGATGACATCCTGTGTGACAGGAAGTGACATCAGTGCTTCGTTGGCAACATTGTGACACCATTGGCAAGTTTTCGGCCAGTCATCAGCCTGCTTCAGTGCTTAAATAAGAAATACCTCTTTACAATAAGATGGAAGACTAAATTTAGATAGATGCAACCAAATAACAGCTTACCTTTTCTCCCTTGGTTTGATTTTTTGCAGTTTATTCCAATCAGTATACAAAAGATTAAACATAAATCTCAATATAAATCTTACTAACGTGATTGATCTTACAGCATCAATGATTTTTTTTTAAAGCACAAAAACCAAACCATAACAGAAGAGGGGGAGGAAAATCTATACACTTCCAAAGAATTATACATAAATAATCCATAAACTACTTTTCAGTAGTTCGGTAACATTATCACTGACTACTTATCATCTACTTAATGAAATTCACAAAATACACTATCCAAAACTATCCCAAACTAGCCACTTTACCTACATACCAATCACATACTTTTCTTCTGGTATGTATAATAGTCATTTCCACTCCTTTTTCACATCCTGGATCCTAGTTCCCTGGTTAGACATCCCTTTTAAAAACTGCACGGTCACCTGCACCTTGTTGGTGTGATGACATCACTTCCTGTGTGACACTGGCGATGAGTCCTGGGCCTTCCCCTTTCTCCAGGCAAGTCCCTCCCCATCCCACACTGGTTGCCAGGAGGGACCTGTCAACTCTAGCTGACCCAGAGCTGTGACAGGAGCTCAGCCAGGACCCTGTGTTCCCAGAGTCTCCCCCAGACTACCGGGGACAGAGACAGAGGAGGGTCCAGGCAGAGGTATGGACCCAAAGAAAGAACGTGTGAGGAACCGCCTGGGGCCCACCTCCTTCCATCTGTCTCAGGAGGAAGAAAGGGTGCTGTCAGTCTCAGCAGAAGCCAGAAACTTAACCAGGCTACCAATTACAACAAGGATCCCAGTCTCCTATAGGGTTGCTAGATCTTACCTTATTCCCAGCAGGGGGATCTCCAAGCCTACCTGGGATGTTCTGCTGCACACGCTTTGTGCACAGCTTGCAATGCCAGTGTGAGTGGGTTCTACCATGCATTCAGTACACTCAACATGTCCCTCCATATTATGAGATTGTGTGACTCCTTCCCACTTTTCACGGTGGTCGATAAGAGAGCAGAGAATCCCCCTAGTGCTTAGCAATATGGAAAACGCAGCTTCGCAGCTGCTTGTCAGTTTCAGAAAAAGTCTGCTCAGTTTCGACAGTAGGTTTCTCCCTTTGCCTGCCTGCCTGCCTTTCTGTTCCCTTTCATTCACTGAAGTAATGCTAAAATGCATGTGCAAAACCTGAGCCATGAGGATTTAAATGGAAGCTGCTTGCTGGATACTACTGCACAGCTGCAATAGGGCAATTGCATAAAGTTTAAAAATATGTTGGATGCCACCACCACCCCACGTCACAAGTGATATTTCACCCCAATTTAGAAAAAGTGTTGTTGTTTTTTTTAATTGTAGCTGCAGAATGAATACACCGGGTGGGTGGGTGTGCGTAAAGTGGTAACAGAATCCGAAGTCAAGCTTAATGGCTTACTGCTCGGAAAATCTGCAGTAAGCTTTGGGTGAATAATAGGCTTAAGAAGCAATTGCGCCAGCATTAATTACTGTGACGAAACGGCTGCCAGGCCATAAAATGGATGCCAGCCCGATAGTTCCTTATGTGTGTGTGGGGGTTACTCCATAGGGAACAATGGAGCTGCCATACCTCCCTGCCTACACTTCCCTGGTGGAAAAGAGCAG
>NW_015170426.1:58968-59602 GCF_001447785.1 Gekko japonicus
GGGCCAAGGAGAAAGAGGTTTTGGGGCTCCTGAGGGGGAAGAGTCAGTCTCAGCCTGGTCTTGTCAGAACTATGGCTTGCCCAAGGTCATCCAGCAGCTGTGAGTGGAGAAGTGGGGAATCAAACCCGGTTCTCCAAGATTAGAGTCCACAAACTTAACCACTACACTAAACTGGCTGATGCAGAATTGCCATATTATAGCATTGCCAGGGCTTGAAGGGAAAAGTCCACATGAAAAGCTCCCCCCTCCCCAGAACTCATTTTTTAAATGATGCCTAGAGACAGTGAATGGGGAAAGGAGTGGTATTTTTACTGCAGCCTGCTGCCTAAATCACCCACCTCACATTCCTTAAAGGTAAAGTTGGTCCTATATCCAAATCACTCAGTGCAACATCAAAATGCACTCCGGGGCTCATGCCAGGACCATAGGTTCAGTCAGGGCTCTTTTTGTAGCAGGAACTCCTCTGCATATTAGACGACACACCCCTAATGTAGCCAGTCCTCCAAGAGAAGAAGAAGAAGAAGAAGAAGAAGAAGAAGAAGAAGAAGAAGAAGAAGAAGAAGAAGAAGAAGAAGAAGAAGAAGAAGAAGAAGAAGAAGAAGAAGAAGAAGGAAGGAAGGAAGGAAGGAAGGAA
>NW_015170426.1:59820-60474 GCF_001447785.1 Gekko japonicus
GAGGAGGAGATTGGATTTATATCACACCCATCACTTGGAGTCTCAGAGCGGCATACAAACTCCTTCCCCTCCCCACCACAGACACCCTCTGAGGTGGGTGGGGCTGAGAGAGCTCTGACAGGAACTGCTCTTTTTCAAGGACAGCTGTGCCAGAGCTTGTGACTGACCCAAGGTCACATCAGCAGGTGCAAGTGGAGGAGTGGGGAATCAAACCCGGTTCTCCCAGATTAGAGTCCGCACACTTAACCACTACACCAAACTGGCTCTCACTGGCTTACAAAGCTCTTCTTACAGGGGGCTACTGTAAGCTCTTGGAGGACTGGCTACATTAGGGGTGTGTCGCCTAATATACAAAGGAATTCCTGCTACAAAAAGAGCCCTGGGTTCAGTGTCAATAGTGCGTGGCAGTGTCCTATGTTGCCAAGCTTACAACGTGCACCACCAATCAGGGCTGGCTCCACCGACCATATGATCTAAGCTTTCTTGCTGGCAGGCCCATGGCTGGTGGTGCCCAGAAGGCAAATCAGGAAGAGACGGAGACATTTCCCAAATCAAAATGGAATCCAAGGGACGGTTCTTACTCCAGTTCAGGAGTCCGCAACCTTTTTGACTCGTCCTTGGACTTCTTTGGTGCAATGAGGTCCTTAAGCAGCA
>NW_015170427.1:0-2077 GCF_001447785.1 Gekko japonicus
TCTCCGTCTCTTATCCCACAAAGTAAAAACACAAATGACCCAAAACACAATTTCTGCAATACGTAACACGTCCGGAGTAACTCTAAATGACACGGTAAAAATTGCAGACACTTTTGAAAAATTTTACAAAAATCTATACTCTTCCGGGGGTTCCAATCATAACTCAATGATGGACTTCCTCGGAAATGAGGGTAAAATGCCTAGGATAAACGATGACCACAAACGCCTAATGGAGAACCCATTTTCTGAGGAGGAGATACTAGAGACTATAAAATCTCTTAAACTTGCTAAATCCCCGGGACCTGATGGGTTCACTTCAGAGTTCTACCGCTGTTTCAAATTGGATTTAGTTGGGCCTCTGACGGCTGCTTGCAATGAGGTTTTAATGTCTGGCAATCTTCCTCCCTCTTGGAGGGAAGCCCATACCGTAGTTATCCTAAAAAAGGGAAGGGATCCGCTTCAACCGGGTTCCTATAGACCGATATCGTTACTGAATCAAGACTTTAAGATCTTGACAGCCACCCTAGCACGTAGAATGAATACCTTCATAGCTGAATACATCAATCCTGACCAGGTCGGATTTATCCCAAATCGAGATATAGCGGATAATACTATAAAAATGTTGACGCTTTTGCGGTATTTTCAAAAATCTAAAAAGTCAGGGCTACTACTGTCACTGGATGTGGAGAAAGCCTTCGACTCGGTAGAATTTGATTACCTGTTCGAGGTCTTGAACCACATGGGCTTTGGCCAGAAATTTATCGGAACAATTAAGACTCTATACTCATCTCCTACAACGAAAATAAAAATAAACGGCACCCTCACGAATCCTATACCCCTTCTGAGGGGCACCAGACAGGGCTGCCCTCTCTCCCCTCTCCTCTTTGCTCTCGCGATAGAGCCTTTGGCCAATGCTATTCGGACCCACCCTCACATCTCGGGAAGTAAAATACGTCAAAATGAATACAAGCTGTCTCTCTTCGCAGACGACATGATACTATACCTCACAGATCCTTTGACTTCTTTATCACCTCTACATGACCTTTTGGAGAGTTTTGGTACCTTCTCAGGGTTGAAAATCAATAACAGTAAGTCTCAAATATTACCAATAAATCTATCAACTGAGGAGAAACTCCATATTAAATCTCACTATAACTTTCAATGGGTCACACACTCTCTTCAATACTTAGGTATAAAACTCCCACTAGATCATGATTCTTTATTTGACATCAACTTTGGAGATCTGAGTGCTGAAATCTCTACTTTGATCCTTAAATGGAACAAGTTGCATCTTAATTGGATAGAAAGATTCAATTTAATTAAATCCTTCGTCCTTCCCAAATTTATATTTTTATTTCGAACAGTGCCTCTTACTATACCAATTTCGAAACTGAAAAAATGGCAAGCCATACTGACTAAGTTCCTTTGGAATGATCAGAAACCCAGAATAGGATTCACCACTCTGCGTAGATCTAAGCTTAAAGGAGGTTTTGATCTTCCTGATCTTATGCTATACTATAGAGCAATTATGATGTCCATTTCCTGCAAAATTCTTCGGACATCTACACAGCCTATTTGGCTTAATATCTGCAATGATCTTATTTATCCTCATCACCTGGAAGATGTAATATGGTCACACAAAGACTCAATGGGTCCTTCTGCTGTTCTTATAGATCTAGTACAGGCTTCAATAAATTGCTGGAAAGTCCAATCTAAATCTCTCTTACCTAAAATTTCTCGATTATCTTCCTTCCTGAACCAAACCTGGTTCACACCAGGGAGGAACCTGGATCTAGATAAGATCTGGAGGGAAAAACAGCTTTTTAGAATTCAAGACATAACTAATAAAAAAGGCATCAAAACAAAAAAAGAACTGGAGAAAAAACTGGAACATCCCATACCGTGGTTCTTTTATTTACAATTAAACCATCTTCTCTCATCTTTAGAAGTGACAAAAATGTTATCTACAAATCTAACAGACCTAGAAAGAGTGATAATAGGTTTTGAGAATAGGAACAAAGGTCTCATCTCAAAATTATACAGTATCCTTCTTCGTAACTCTAGTGTGAAACCGTTA
>NW_015170427.1:3267-3400 GCF_001447785.1 Gekko japonicus
AGTCATGGGGTTGCTGCCAAAACTGTTGTGTTCCCCATCACAACTCTTTCTGAAATATTTAGTTAATAGCACCATCATGTCATGCAGTTCCCCTTACACTTCTCAGATGGAATCAGTAATATGGAGCAGAGGC
>NW_015170427.1:3863-4337 GCF_001447785.1 Gekko japonicus
ATGGGAGTACCAGACCACCTCATATGTCTCTTGAGAAACCTGTATAAGGGTCAAGAAGCGACAGTTAGAACCGGACATGGAACAACTGATTGGTTTAGCATAGGAAAAGGAGTACAACAAGGATGTATAGTGTCACCTTGCTTATTTAATATATATGCAGAGTACATCATGCGAAATGCTGGCCTGGATGAATCACAAGTGGGAATTAAGATTGCTGGGAAAAAGATCAACAACCTCCTGCCAACAAAAGTCCGCATGGTCAAAGCAATGGTATTCCCAGTAGTCATGTATGGCTGCGAGAGTTGGACTATAAGGGAGGCCGAATGCCGAAGAATAGATTCTTTTGAACTATGGTGCTGGAGAAGACTCTTGAGAGTCCCTTGGACTGCAAGAAGATCAAATCAGTCAATCCTAAAAGAAATCAACCCTGACTGTTCCCTGGAAGGCCAGAATGAAACTGAAGCTCAAATACTT
>NW_015170427.1:4365-5063 GCF_001447785.1 Gekko japonicus
AAGGCCGTGGTAAGGATTAACGGGGAACAGACAAAATACATTGAAATCCAAAAAGGGACGAGACAGGGATGCCCTTTATCACCTTTGTTTTTTATATTTGTATTGGAAATATTAAACGACTCAATAAGAGAAAAGAAGGAGATTATGGGCCTGAAACTACAAGGAGAAGAATATAAACTGTTGGCATTTGCAGATGACCTAGTATTTATATTGGCGAACCCACTGGAATCAATTCTTACTTTGAAACAAGAACTTGGAGACTATGGACTTGTAGCTGGTTTAAGAATTAATATCAATAAAACTAAGCTAATGACCAAAAATATGGAAGAGGAGAGGACAACTCAACTACAAGGAGTCCAACAACAGAAAAAATACCTATACCTAGGAATTGTAAACAAATGCAGCTCATTACAAGAGATTAATTATAAAGAATTGTTGAGGAAAACAAAACAGGATCTAGAGAAATGGAAAGACTTACAGATATCTTTGATGGGCCGCATCGCAACAATTAAAATGAATATACTTTGTAAATGGCTATTTTTATTCCGAACAATAGCCATTCTTCAAAACCAAAAAATCTTCAAGGAACTGGAGCAAACGTTATCAAAATTTTTTTGGCAAGGCAAGAGACCCAGAATAAGACTGAAAGCTCTTCAAGATACTAAAGAAGGGGGGGGGGGCTTTGGTCTACCTAATTG
>NW_015170427.1:5346-18684 GCF_001447785.1 Gekko japonicus
ACCAAGAAGGTATTTGGATATATTGGACTCCGAAGATCGGTTGAAACCATTAGAAGACCTACCATGGTGGCAAAGAGCGCAAATAGAATCCAGATTTACTAAAGTCAAGAGAATCGGATTTTATAAAAATCTTATAGAGATTGAAAAGATTATGACATCTATGGATCAGAAGCTTTTACGAAGATTTTATGTGTTGTTACTTGATTATTTAATGGTGGATGAAATATTAAAAGGGAATATGATTCAGTGGGGGCGGAATATTGGGCATGCTGTTAATTTAGGGCAGTTGGATCAAATATGGAAGAAAATATTAGGATTACGAAAGCTATTCCGTATAAAGAAAACATATATAAAATGTTTTATAGATGGTATGTAACACCTGAAAGGTTAGCTAAAATTGACCCGAAATGTTCGAATAAGTGTTGGAAATGTGAAAATAAGGTTGGCTCATTTAACCACATGTGGTGGCATTGTGAAAGATCTAAGAAATATTGGATAATGGTACATGAAATCTTGCAAAAGGTACTAGGGACAGTAGTACCATTTACACCAGAGACTTTGTTGTTGAATATTCTACCTGATAATTCTAACAAAGATGATCGTTATTTGATTGGGTTTTTTTTTAACTACGGCTGCAAGAATTCTCTATGCAAAATATTGGAAATTACCGGAGATACCAACAAAACGAGAACTAGTAAATAAAATCTTAGAGGCTGTAGAATTGGATAAATTGACTTTATTGATAAAAGGCGCAACAGATTCGACATTCCAGAATACTTGGTCACGGTTCTATACTTGGTATGATAAATATATGTAGGCAAGCTTGCAAGAGACAGACTAAGAGTTTACTAAATGAAATATATACCTGTTAGGGTGATAGAGACAGAAAAGTTGCTTACACAGTTCATGAGAAATTGTTCTTAAGGTGGTGCAGGCATTAAATAGAGCCTGCAATTCCATCTGACCGAACAGCTTCGGTGGCTGTTCGAGTCCCACCGCGGCCGGAGTGAGCTCCTGGCCCGTGTCCCAGCTCCCGCCCACCCAGTGGTTTGAAAGCCCGTGCAGGCGAGTAGATGAATGGGAACCTGCTCTTATTGCGGGGGGGCACCCTCCTTCCCTTTGGTGTTGGTGGAGCAGCGGTGGCTGAGCGGCGGAGTGGTGGCGATGGCAGCTGATGAGATATGGCAGCGGCAACGGCAGCGAATCAAGCGACCCGGACGGAGATTGGGCCAGCAAGGCGCAGCGGCAGAGCGACATGGTAGGCCGGAGCCAATTAGGACAGAGGCCAGCTGTGTCAGCACGCGCTGTCGTGCACTGGGGGACCATCCCCAGAAGGAGTCGCTGCGGTCAAAAGGAAAAATCTGCGCCAAAAACGTCACCCGGACTAAGAACTTCTGCAATACCACAATCAAGACCCCGCCATAGGTGCCTGATAGGCAGTCAATTCCCCTTAATGTGTGTGTGGCCGTAGCGAGGTAATGTAACTAAATCGTAATGTAATGTAATTAAAATTGTACAGTGTAAACCGCTCAGAGCCCTTCGGGGGTTGAGCGGTCTAGAAATTGAAAGTTAAATAAAATAAATAAATAAATCAGTATAAATATTGGTAAAATTGAAAATAACCTCCATGTTTCTGTTTGTACTGTTAGTATATGTATGTATATCTTATGATTGTTTGTGTATGTTATGTGGAAAATGTAATAAAACCCTGCCCCTTTGGGGGCAGTTTAAAAAAAGAAAAGAAACTCCCGTGTTTTGGAGACAGAGTCAATCTTTTCTTTTTTATCCTTAAGGTTGAAAAGGACACCTTCGGGAACCAACCATCTATAAGGAATGCTGTTTGTTTGTAAGAACATAATCAAGTCTTTATATTCCTTCCTCTTCTTCCTTATTTTGAATGGGATATCTTTTAAAATCCTGATGATGTTGCCTCCAATTTTCAAGGGTACTCCTGATGTTGCTTTCAAGATTTGGTCCCTCACATGTCTCTTCGAGAATCTTACCACTATCTCTCCAGGCAGATTATTATTTTTGATGTATACAGAATAGGCTCTATAAACCACAACCATTTCGCTTGTAAGATATTCCGCTTTTAAATCTGCAATTGGAGCCAACGCCTCCCTCAACATTTGTTTTAGATTCTCGTCTTTAGCCTCAGGGACTCCTTGAAATTGAAGAACAAAGTTGGCTTTCTCCATTTGTATCTGTAATAGCTGAGATTCAGAAGAAACTTGCTTCTTTTCCAATGACTGCACCCTTTTTTTTAACCTATTTCGATTTGGTATCCATTTCCTTCACCTTCTCAGCTGTTTGCTCCAACAATTTTTTAGTTTCATTCAATTGGAGCTGCTGAGCTGCAAAGTTCTGATTTAATGCTGTCAGCTGTTGGTTGATATTCGTCATCTGGTCCAGTAGAGGGTGCAAAGAGTCTGCTAACAGTTTAGAAAACTTGGTGGTATCTTCCGGTCGTGGGCTCATACTTCCAGGAGGTTTTAGTTTTGTTTGCCTTTCTTTCTCCATCCCCCCCCCGCCATGTTAGCTGATTGTTTACTTTTAAAAAGAACTTGCTAAAGTCTCTGCAATTCACCCAAATGCTTATTGGCACTCTGGTGTGTTTCTCAAAACAGATTTCCACGCTTATACTTCAGCTCCCCCTTAGAAAATCGCTAGTTCGCTCATGCATAAGGGAGGGCCCCCTCCCCCGCTTGCTAGTCTCGCTGTTCCCAGGGGAGCTTTTTTAAATAATCCCAGTGTTTTCATTTAACTTGACTCACTGTTCATTGTTGGTCCAGAGACCTCGCCAAAGGTACGTGTAAAATGCTTGATCTCCAATGCTTGTCCCAGTCAGCGGCTCGAGTTCCATTGCGGACACACAACAGCTGGACCGTCGGGGCGGAAGAGCACCTCAATTCCCCATCAATGCACTGGTGAAGAGGCCACCCTTCAAAAGTCCCATGGCTAGGAGTCTATCACAAAGGCTCCAGGGGTGGTGGTGGACAATCGCCCCCCCCCCAGCCGCTGGTGCGCAGATCGTCTCCCTGGGAGTTGCCAGGGACGTGTCCGCTAGTGGGTCGCCATAAACTGGAAGTCATTTCCATTTATTTTTGTTGCAACAAACAAAAGGGGTGGCGGGGGGGAAGTACTGGAAGCTTCAGAGAGAGAGAGAATTAGCCCATTGAACAGATACGGGGGGGAAATAAAACAGTTAGTGCCATTTAAATTATTAATTTTATTTGTATGCAGTTGTTTGAAATATTGCCATAAAATGAATGGCCTAGTATCCTCTAGCATGGCATTTGCCTATTTTGCTCTTGCCACATACTGAATTGGCAGCCTCATTAAGTAATCAACTGGAACACCACTATCCTTCCTAACCTCAGTTTTCTGCCAGAATACATTTTGATTATTGTAATGTAGAAAAGAACTTTTTCAAATGTTTAAAATTTTATAGGTTGTTTCCACAATTTTTTGTAACGGACAGCTTTCTGCAGACTTGTAGTCAATAGTATTTAATTCATTTGAGGGTTACTGTTAATCTTTTAGGAGTAAAAATTTCTCCTAGGTCTATTGTCTTTCTACTCCACATTGTTTGTTTGAGGTACCTTTGGAATAACAATATTTTAAACAATGACTTTTCTCCTCCAGCAAATTATTTCCCCTCCTGTTAATTATAGAAGATGAAATAAAATGGTGGAAAGTTTAATTCAGTACATCTGATAAAGTAGGGTTAGTCTGTGAAGGCTTATGCTACAATAGATCAGTATTTAAGATGCCACAAGATTCGTTTTGCTTTGCTCTAACTGACTAATAGGGCTAACTCTGCTAGAATTTGTAATCATAAATGTTTGATTAAATGTAAGGTATACCATCCCTGTATAAAGAAGCAGTTACTTACTGGTATGTTATGGATTGTGTTTTGAATACGACAGCTTGGATGATTCAGTAGAATACAATGCTGGCATTAGTTGAAATTCTGTCACATGTATTGATATACCAGTCTTAAGTTTTTTAAAAAATCACTGTGATTTCATGATTATTTAATAATTTGAGTGAAATGTGTTGGTTGCCTCAGTCTAGTTCTAGGTAAGCTGTTTTTATATGAGAATTAACAGTAAACAACATTGTTGTGAACAGTAATTATAACAAGGTAAAAAGATTAAATAGTTTTAAATTATTCTTTGTCTTTTAGATGAGACCCATTCCTGGCCAGAGATGAGAAACACTACTAACTGTAGGATATGTTTACCTGATAATGTATCAGATCCTGTGCGTACATAGAGAGCTATTTTAAGCGCTAAAATCCAACACATTTCAGAAGTTCTTCTTGTAATAAAAGAAAGAAATTTATTAACAACAAAAGGTAAGTGAGGATAATAGCATGAACTTAACTTATGTCAGCTGTGATCGAGTAGATCAGACTTGAATGTACAGTGTGGTGTTGTTGATTGTAGAAGAAACACTGTATGTCCTGCAACTGACTGTCACAACTCCTATGTACTGTTGAGCATTAGGTAGAAAAAATTAATCTCAGTTACTTTAATAGAACCTTCAGGATAGTATGTTTAGCATCAGGAGCTGTTTCTCTGAGAAACATTTTTTGCACATGACAAGGCATATGGAGTCACATGCGATCACCTTGTCTTGTTCCACTATGGGCCTCCATCATGGCATTTTTATGTCTGAGTTCAGTTATAAAATGGCATCAATATCCATGGGTTGTACCCATGGATACCATAACATCTAGTGGGGGCCTCAATCAAATGCAGTCCTACTGTTATCTTGCAAACTATACATCCTTTCTAGTAGAAAGTGGTTTAATTATTTACTTCAGTGTCAGACAATGTAAAATGAATATGTTTGAGACTACTGTTTATATTTGGCAGAGGTACTGTGCATGATGCAGTGTCATAAAGGTGTTGGCACCATCCTTTTCTGTTGGTACCGTTATTTTTATTCACAAGAGCTTCCATAAAAGTAGTAATTAAATGTGTTCGAAGGAATACTTTAGAAGCTGGTATGCCTTACAATATGTCAGCCTCTGAAGAAGCTGAGCAGGACAGCTGAGCTTAATTAGTGTCAGGTCCCACAGCAATCAACAGAGTACACACTTAAAGAAAGGGATTACTTTATTGAAGCCATGAGTCACTTGAACAGAAGCACTGTTCAGAATAACGCAAGTGCAGGATGCTGGAAAGGTTAAAGCAAGTTCATAATTGTTACAGCCAATAAACATGGTTCCCGCTCACGCCTAGAAAGCATTTTACGTGCCCAAATCCTTGGGAAAGCAATGGCAACTAACGCTTCTCACAGTTTCTACTCATTAAAGACAAAGCCAGTTTCTTCTCTCAACCACCTGTGACCTTGGGAAAGATAACGTTACAGAAAAGTATGGCTGGCGTAGTCTAACAGGAATGCATTTACTATGAACTTATGTGCATGACTATATGAGCGGATCTAGAGGGGGAGGGAAATATACATACAAGTACATTGCATGACACAGATACCAGAATGGTTATAGAAACAAGAATGATCCTTTGGCAGCTTGCTGACATACTGCCCTCCCGAAAATCCACTTCTCTCCATCCAGCGTATTAATCTCCCGGTCAGGCCGGGAGATCTCCCGGTTTCTCCGGGAACTCCCGGTGGAACTTCCGGTGGAACTCAAGGTGCTGGGGTCCTAAGTCTTTCCAATCCACAAGATAAAACAATTTACCACGCTTCAACTTAGAGTCCAGAATACGAGATATCTCGTAATGTTCTTGACCATCCACTAGGGTAGGAAGTGGAGGCACTTGTTCTCCGCGCCATGGGCAGGACCCATTGTCTTTCTTCAGAAGGCTGAAATGAAATACAGAATGCAAGGACCTTAAGTTCTTAGGCAGTTCAACATCTACAGCAACATCATTGATCACTTTTCGAACCTTAAAAGGCCCTATGAATTTCCACCCCAATTTTCTACTTGGACGTAACAGTTTGATATTTTTTGTAGATACATACACAAAATCCCCAGGTCGCAGAGCCCAACCCTCCACCCTTCCTCTATCGGCCTGTTTTTTGTAAGCTGCCTTGGCAGCTTCCAGTGCCTTGCATAGAATGGGCCATGCCTCTTGTAATTGCTGGCACCAAGAGCTGGCCTCTCCCGTCCCCAAGTCCTTGCCCCCATCCAAGAAAGGCATAGGTGGGCTGTCATAGCCATACAGTGCTTTAAAGGGGGACATGCCAATTGACGCGTGGCAAGTGTTGCTATAACAGTACTCAGCTAGTGGCAATAAATCACACCAATCATCTTGTTGATAGTTTGTGAAACATCGTAGGTATTGCTCCAGGGTCTGATTCACCCTTTCAGTTTGTCCATCCATCTCAGGGTGATAAGCACTGCTGAGACCCTTTTCTATACCCATGAGGTGCATTAATTCCGTCCAGAATTTGGAGACGAATTGGGTCCCCCTGTTGGAGACCACCTTGTTCGGCAGCATATGGAGGCGTACAACATGAGACAGGAACGCTTTGGCCAAGGATTTTGCCATTTGCAACGAGGCAAAAGGAATAAAATGGGCTTGTTTGGAAAATAAGTCCTCCACCACCCAAATCACCATTTTGGTTTTGCTGGGAGGCAAATCAGTTATAAAGTCCATGGAGATGACCTCCCATGGCCGGTTTGGGGTGGGGAGAGGGTGTAATAGTCCCAGTGGTTTTCCTCCCCTTGGTTTACTCATAGCGCACGTTTGACAAGTTTGCACAAATGCCGACAAGTCTTTGCGCATGCGTGGCCACCAAAATTGTCTTTGTAACAACTGCAGGGATTTAAGGAAGCCCACGTGCCCTGCCATTTTTGTGCCGTGCGCTGATCCCATAATTTCCCCCCGTAGTGGAACGGGTACGTACAGTTTACCGTCTCGGTACCAACAACCATTGGGTCCCTATTTGCAATACCCCACCCTCTCCAGCACCTCCTTGTCTTCCTCAGAGAACGCTGATTTAAAGTGCGCTTCCCAAGCCGCTTCGGGGGGAGGCTGGGGGAAGGCAGCAGAGCAGCAGGGATTTTTGCGGCTTGGCTGCGAGTGGTGACCACCCCTCCCAGTTGGGCGAGAGTGAAAACCGAATCCAAGATGACATCCCGTTGACTGGCATGTTGAGGGAGGTGTGACAGGCCGTCTGCCAACGAGTTAGCCGACCCGGGAAAATGGTGGCGCATAAAGTGGAACTTGGAGAAAAAATCAGCCCACCTCAATTGCTTGGCATTTAGGCTCCTGGGCGTTTTTAGGGTTTCCAGATTTTTGTGATCAGTCCAAACCTCAAATGACCCCCTCGCCCCCTCCAGCCAATGCCTCCAGGTCGATAGAGCCAGCTTTATTGCCCCTGCTTCTTTTTCCCAAACTGACCAATGTCTTTCAGAGTCTGTAAACTTTTTGGACACATAAGCCAAGGGATGCAACAGCCCATCCTCCCCTTCTTGTAAAATGCCCCCCCCTGCCACATCTGAGGCATTGGTTTGTACAATGAATTTTTTCATTTCATCTGGATGAGCTAAGACCGGCTCAGAAGTGAAGAGGGCTTTCAAGCGCACAAACACATCTTGGCATTCGGTCGACCAGGCAAGCCGTGCCACGGGTTAAGTGGCGTCCGGCCCCTTCCCCTTAGTTTTTAACAAGTCTGTGAGGAGGAGGCTAACCTGCGCAAAGTTCGGTGAAAAGGATCTGTAGAAATTGGCGAATTCTAAGAAGGATTGTAGTTGCCTCCAGGTTCGAGGAGCCTCCCACCCCAACACATCCCTCACTTTCCCGGGGTCCATTTTGAGGCCCGTGGCCGAGATGCGGTAGCCTAAGAAGTCGATTTGTGTTTTATGGAACTCGCATTTGGAGAGTTTGGCGAACAATTTGTGCTTGTGCAACGTGCACAGGACCTCTCGCACCAATTTTACGTGGGAGGGGAGGTCGGGGGAATAAATAAGAATGTCATCAAGGTAAACAAGCACCCCCTTAAACAAATGTTTGTGAAGGACTTCGTTTATCAAATTCATGAAGACCCCCGGAGCCCCTTGAAGCCCGAAGGGCATCACCAGGTATTCAAACTGTCCCAATAGAGTGTTGAAGACGGTTTTTGCTTCATCGCCTTCCTTTATGCGCACACGAAAGTAAGCGTCTTGCAAATCCAGTTTCGAGAAGATTTTCCCCTTCGCTGCCTCTGCCAGTAAGTCCTTAATCAGAGGCATCGGATAAGTGTTGGTGGCGGACACTGCATTCAAACCCCGGTAATCCGTGCAGAGTCTCAGCCCACCATCCTTCTTCTTGCGAAAGTGTACGGGAGCCGCAAAGGGGGATGAGGCTGGTCTAATAAAACCCCTCGCCAGATTTTTGTCAATGAACTTTCTCAGTTCCACCTTCTCCGCAGGTCCCATGGCATAAATTTTCCCTTTAGGTAGTTTAGCCCCTGGGACCAATTCTGTGCGGCAGTCTGAATGTCTATGGGGGGGGGGGGAGCTCATCCCCCTCCTCTTCCCCAAATACTGCGGCCAAGTCTCTGTACTCATTGGGAATCAAGAGCACTTCTTCTCGAGTAAGTAAAGCAACGGGAAAATCAGTCACCAGGCACGTTCCCCACTCGGGGTCCCATTTGTGGCTTTTGCATTTGGTTGACATAAAGTCCACCTTCCCCTCTTCCCAGAGGATGTATGGGTCGTGCCGGTATAGCCAGGGAGCTCCCAATACAAGGGAGAATCTCGTAGTGGGGGTTACTATGAAGGACCTATTTTCCCAGTGCTTCCCCACCCCCATTCGTAATGGCATAGTCTCGTACAAGCACGGGTCCTTCATGGGGGACCCATCCATCTGAGTGAATATTAATGGGTCTTTCAGTCGCTTTATCCCAGCTTCAAGCCCCGCCACTACTGACGGGCTGATTAAGTCTCTCCCGCATCCAGAGTCAATGAGTGCTTTTACTCACACATGCGTTCCAAGGATGGGGTTTATTAAAGAGACAGTCATGAAAAATAAGGAGGGGGGTTCGCTCACCACTTTTGGCGCCTCCATTGGAGGGTCCTGCCGTTGCGCGCCGTCTACAGCAGGACCTGTTCGTTTCCCGCCGGCTCCTGCTCTGTCTCGCTGGACTCCCCTTCATCTTCCTCTGGCGAAGCCTGCAGAGCCTTGGCGAACTTGGGTTTTCCTAGCGCCTTCTTACTGGAGCTCGGTCGTGGCTTGCTCGGTTCCTGTCTGTCCCGCTGAGTCTTCTGGCCACAGTCAGCCACAAAATGGCCCTTTTCCCCGCACTTGAGACATAACCCTTGCTGCATTCGTTGCTCTCTCATTGCATCGGCCGGCCGGTTAGTTCTCGGCTTCGGGGTTTGAGGGGTGGACACAAACCTAACGGTTAGGGACGGAAGACAGATGTTCTACGTCTGAACGCTGGTAAGTACACCGATTGCAACCGGCACCTATTCCATTACAAATGCCCCATCTGAACGCACCCTTTGGGTGAAGAAGTACTTCCTTTTATCCGTTCTAACCCGACCGCTCAGCAATTTCATTGAGTGCCCACGAGTTCTTGTATTGTGAAAAAGGGAGAAAAGTACCTCTTTCTCTACCTGCTCTATCCCATGCATAATCTTATAAACCTCAATCATGTCTCCCCTCAGTCGTCGTTTCTCCAAGCTGAAGAGCCCTAAGTGCTTTGACCTTTCCTCACAAGGAAAGTGTTCCAACCCTTTTATCATTCGAGTTGCCCTTTTCTGCACTTTTCCCAAAGCTATAATATCCGTTTTAAGGCGTGGTGACCAGAACTGCACACAGTATTCCAAATGAGGTCGCGCCATTGATTTATATAGGGGCATTATGATGTTGGCTGATCTGTTTTCGATACCCTTCCTAATAATCCCCAGCATAGCATTGGTCTTTTTTTATTGCACTCACACATTGTCTCGACATTTTCAGTGAGTTATCTACTACAACCCCAAGATCTCTCTCTTGATCAGTCTCTGCCAGTTCAGACCCCATCAATGTGTATTTATATTTAGGATTTTTGGCTCCAATGTGCATCACCTTGCACTTGGTCACATTGAACCCCATTTGCCATGTTGACGCCCACTTGCCCATCCTTGACAGATCCCTTTGGAGTGCCTCACAATCCTCACTGGTTTTCACCACCCTGAACAACTTCGTATCATCCGCAAATTTAGCCACTTCACTGCTTACTCCCAACTCCAAATCATTAATGAACAAGTTAAAAAGCAGTGGACCAAGTACTGATCCCTGCGGTACCCCACTGCTTACCACCCTCCACTGAGAAAATTGCCCACCTACACTCACTCTCTGTTTTCTATGAACTAGCCAGTTTTTGATCCATAAAAGAACTTGTCCTTCTATCCCATGATTTTTGAGCTTACTTAGGAGCCTTTGATGAGGAACTTTATCAAAAGCTTTCTGGAAGTCAAGGTAAATAATATCTATTGGAGCCCCCTTGTCCACATGTTTGTTCACCCCCATAGTGCACTTAGCTTAATATTTATTTCAGCACAAGAGGTTGAGTATCTTCAGTCTTGCTATGCCAGTGCTCTTATAAGCACAGTTCATGCTTTGTACCTACTCTATTGGTTCTGTTGTCTAATTTTATAGTACCTGTGAATTCTGGTTCAACTGCTGATTTGTGTATATTTGCAAAGGGGGAAATCTCTGTTCCTTCTCTATCCTAGCTTCTTCTTTTTCTTTTTTTCCACAAGAGTCAAATCGTTGATCCAGATTAGTCTGTTGGGGGATTCATTCATCACTTTCTTAAGATTTGCATTGCAGACCCAGCTCATTCATTACCCTACCCATTAAACATCTTTTGTTGCTTACCCAAAAAAGCTTTTAAGCATTTTTCCTGAAGAAGAATTATGCAAAACTTGAAAGCTCCCACATGTAAATAATAACTGGTACTAATTTTCTTTTTGTCCCTCCTTATATTGAAGTGGGCTAGGAATTTGGGGGATATGTTTTACATTCTAACATGCATGTGTCATTTATGTGTGTATAACATCCTGGGTTTTATTTTGTGAAGGCATTACAAAAGAAAAGGTAAATATTCTTTAATGATTTGGATTATAGAGACAAAGGAGGCTTTGGAGATAACTGGCTTTGAGGGCTGCATTTGTCATAATTCTGTAAGCTTCAGATCTTCTTCGTGGTCTCTGTGCTTCACACCAATGGGATCTAGTGCGCCTGCGCTGGATCTGCCGGTGCCTAGCAAGCTCTCTTAAAAGGATTTTCGTGCCTGGCCCAACTGAGCATGCTCAGGAGCCGCAGTGAGCATGCCCAGAAGGGCAGGCACGGACATCCCGCCAGTTCTTTCCTTTCTGCCGCACTGAGCAGACCTTTCTTCGAGAGGTCTGGCTGGATCGCTGCTTTTGGATCACTTTTTAGTGAATTAGCTCTCGTTTTTCCCCTCAGTTTTTCTTCAGTTTCTCTTTCTTTCTGTGTTTTGGAAAAAAAAGGAGACTTTGTTTTTCGTCGTCTGAGGTAAAATTGCCTCAGGCCTTCGGGCCGCTGGCCCACCCCCCCCCACCCTCCTTGTCACTGGCTTTTTCTCCTCAGTCTATGGAGAAAAAGAAGACAAAAAAGTCAAAAAAGTGGGGATTTTTCAACCGTTGTCGTACTTGTGAAAGTAAATTGCCTCCTCCAGACGGCCATAAGTACTGTATCTTCTGTCTTGGGGAAACCCACAAGCCAGACTCTTGTGAACATTGTGCGCAGTTTTCCAACCAAACTCGGAAAAACAGAGCGGCACGTTTGAGAGTTTTTCTTTTGGAGAAGGCGCTTCAACCGATGGCTGACCCGCCGGTTATTTCCTCCGTCATAGCCCACGGCTACAGGATCCAATTCGACCACTCACCTCTGACACCCACAGTCGTCCTCACCCCACCCTCCCCACCTCTCCTCAGAGAGGTGTCCCTCCTTCTGCAGAAGGGAGCAATCGAACCAGTTCCGTCCGATTTCCAACACACAGGATTCTACTCCCGATATTTCACAGTCCTGAAGAGGGGTGGAGGTCTTCGTCCCATCCTAGACCTCAGGGAACTGAACAGGTTCGTCACTTACCACCGCTTCCGCATGGTGTCCCTGTAGCAGATTTTGCCGTTACTCCGGGAAGGCGTCTGGATGGCCACCCTCGACCTCCAGGACGCCTACTTCCATGTCACTATCCACCCTTCCCACCGCCAATTCCTGAGATTCGCAATTGGCCACCTCCACTACCAGTACACGGCTCTTCCCTTCAGCCTGTCCAGCGCCCCAAGGGTCTTCACCAAGACGATGATTGTCGTCGCAGCCTACCTGCGTCTGAGAGGCATCTCAGTATACCCGTACATAGACGACTGGTTGCTGGTGGCGTCTTCCAGACAGACACTGTTAGCCAATGTCCAGGAAGCTCTGTCCCTCCTGAGCACTCTCGGCCTCAGGGTCAACCTCCCGAAATCCCAATTACGTCCATTACAGAGGATTCGGTACATTGGTGCTATCCTGGACTCCACCTCATGCATGGCGTACCTGCCTCAGGACAGGGCCGCAGATATCATCGCTTTGGCCAACCTGGTACGTGCCCAACGGTCAGCTACGGCGTTCCAGGTTCAGCGTTTGCTTGGTCTGATGGCGTCCACGACGGCGGTGCTGGTCTTCGTAAAGCTCAAGATGCGCCCGCTCAAACTGTGGTTCATCCGCAACTTCAACTTAGCATTGAACCTACTCAAGGAACCTACACCTCCCTGGTGGTGCTGCAATCCCTGGAATGGTGGACCCAGCCATCCAACCTTCTGCAAGGGGCCCCCTTCCACCCTCCGTCTCCAGAGATTTCGCTCACCACAGACGCTTCCATGCAGGGATGGGGAGCTCACTCCATGGGCATCTCCATAGGAGACATGTGGGATGAACACACTGCACGTCGCCACATCAATTACCTGGAGCTGATGGCTATATGACACGCTGTTGCCAGTTTCCGCCCATTGATCGCCGGAAAATGTGTCACTGTCTTGACGGACAATACGACCGCCCTGTCCTATGTCAACAGGCAGGGAGGCACCGTGTCACAGCGTCTCTGCGACCTGGACATCGCCCTGTGGGACTTCTGCATCGCCCACAACATTTACCTAGTCGCCGTTCACATTTGAACCTGGAGGCAGACCAACTCAGTCGCTTGGGATTCAGCCTGCACGAATGGGGACTAAACCCCTCTTACCTGGCTCCACTTTTCCGCAGGTGGGGGACTCCCCTAGTGGACGTGTTTGCGACCAGGCACAACACCCAATGTCGCCTTTTCTGCAGCCGTGAAGGGAGCGACCCCTCATCTCTCGGGGACGACCTCCTTTACCCATGG
>NW_015170427.1:19498-19687 GCF_001447785.1 Gekko japonicus
CTGTTTGTCTCATACGTCACGCCCCGTGTGGGCATCCCAATCACTGCCCAACATCTATCCAAGTGGATCGTAGGTCTGATAGAACTGTGTTACCTACTGGCAAAACTGCCGTTGCCAGGCCCGCTACGGGCTCATTCCACCAGGGCTGTCGCTACATCCACTGCGTTCCTGAAGGGAGTACAGCTGCAA
>NW_015170427.1:19798-24060 GCF_001447785.1 Gekko japonicus
AGGTTTTATCATCGGCTAAGCAGTAAACACCTGACAGCACCCGCCTCCAGGTAGGCTACTGCTCGCTAATCTCCCATTGGTGTGAAGCACAGAGACCACGAAGAAGATAAACAGGTTGCTTACCAGTAACTGGTGATCTTCGAGTGGTCATCTGTGCATTCACACCACCCGCCCTCCTGCCCCGCTGCTGTCTTCTTCTACCTGTTTTGTTAGGAGATTGATGCGCGGCGGTTGGTAGGAACTGGCGGGATGTCCGTGCCTGCCCTTCTGGGCATGCTCACTGGGGCTCCTGAGCATGCTCAGTTGGGCCAGGCACGAAAATCCTTTTAGGAGAGCTTGCTAGGCACCGGCAGATCCAGCGCAGGCGCACTAGATCCCATTGGTGTGAATGCACAGATGACCACTCGAAGATCACCAGTTACTGGTAAGCAACCTGTTTTTCTTTGCACATTTACTTGGAAGTCTGAGCCACTGAACACAGTGGGATTTTCTGTGAATAAATATGGATAGTCTTGAATTGCATGACCAAGTACACAGGCATTCACTTTTTCTTCTCTCCCTGCCCCCATAGATCCAGGTAACCAAATTCTATAGAGAAAAGAATCTTGCCATTTTCCAGATAATTCCATGTATATTTTCATATAATTTATAACGATTGAATGTCTGTGTTTTCTATGAACATCATTGCTCTAAAAGAAGCTGCTCTGCCAACTGTATTTTCAGCCATCAGACAAGCAAGGGGAATAATGCCTTCAAATATCAAATACATCAAACCATATTTGATTCGTTGCTTAGCAGCCAAAGCAAATTATGGAAATTGAAATTTGAAACAGATTGAATATTGTGATAGCAAAAGGGATTCACTTCTGTTTGTACCTTCAGTTTTTGTTCTTGTTGCTTTTTCTACACTTTAGCAAAATCATTCTGCTGATGCCACTCTCACATGGAAATAGTCTCACGTGAAAGTGTAATATTCTAAATGTGCCTGCCTTTGAGATCTGAACAGATAAGCAGCTTAATTAAATGCATGGACAGGCAGTATTAGCATGTCCTCAGCATAATGGTTTTGGACATTCCCTAGATGCATTTCATGTACCAGCTATTTTCTATGTAAATTACATAACATTTGTATAGTCTGCAATATTTAATGCATCTTTTCCCTGCTGTTTGCGATTCCTGTAGCACCCAAATTGAGCTAGGTGCAGAATATTGTAAACAATGTAAAGGAAAGCTGTAAGTATGGTTAGCTATGTTTTCTGTCTTTGCTGCCTTGTAAAGGAAAGCTGTAAGTATGGTTAGCTATGTTTTCTGTCTTTGCTGCCTTGTTCACCTGTGACTCTGTTCTTAAACACTAGGGTTTTTTGTTTTGTTTTGGAGATTAGCCATTTCACATAAAAGCAAAAACTTTATTATGAAGTACTGTCAGATTATGAGTATGATGATGCAGTTTTGCAAATGATTGTTCATCAGAGGTTTTCACCACTCCAAGCTACTTTCACTACTGAGACATTTCATCAGCTTTTGTTCTGGTACTCCTGAGCCAAGGGGCTGGATAACCCCATGCTGCTCTTTCCTATGAAGAAAAAGTAGGCCAGCACTGGAAAGAGCAATATGGAGCTGGTGGTGCTCTTCTTCCCCCAACAAGGATTGCTTATCCCCTTGAGGTACAGAAAGTTTCTAGCACCTGAGGCAGTTCAGTGACGGTATAATTCTGTACCTTCCTAATAATAGCATTAAACATTTAGCAGTTCTATGTTTGGTACTAGCTCAAATGTAAATTTGAAAAATGATGCATAGCATTTTTGGCCTGCATAAGAGAACTTATGACTTTCCTTTATGTATAGCTAATTTTTGTAGATTTTGTAATTTTTGGGAGGAAAGCGATGGCAAACCTAAACAGCATGATAAAAAGTAGAGACATCACCCTGCCAACAAAAGTCCGCATGGTCAAAGCCAATGGTATTCCCAGTAGTCATGTATGGCTGCGAGAGTAGGACTATAAGGAAGGCCGAGCGCCGAAGAATAGATTCTTTTGAACTATGGTGCTGGAGAAGACTCTTGAGAGTCCCTTGGACTGCAAGAAGATCCAATCAGTCAATCCTAAAAGAAATCAACCCTGACTGTTCCCTGGAAGGCCAGATAATGAAACTGAAGCTCAAATACTTTGGCCACCAAATGAGAGCGGTGATGCAGCGCCGACTCCCCCCCCCTTTGGATGCCCCACAGGGAACATCCATGCCGGCTTCTCTTCCTTGGCCATCTTTCCTAGGTGGAGGGCACGGAGTGTGGCAAGGCAACCAAAGGGCGAATGTGTCTGGTCAGTGAGTGGGCAGGCAGCGGGGCAAGCAGGGGTCCACAGGAGCAGCCGCCCCTTCCCAGTCCAGGCCCCTGTCCCTGCTGAGAGCACTACGGGTTCACATGGTTGAAAAAATAGTACTACTCACGAGTCACAGGAGCTGGGAAGACTGCCAGCTGGCTAGTCATGGCCTTGGGCACACCTGCAGCACAGGTGCCCCCGGCTTTAGGAAGACTTTTTAAAAGGTTAAAAAAAGGTCTTCCTTGATGAAAACTTGTGGGGCGAGGTTGTGATTGAGGGGGCGGAGCCCTGAAATGCCCCACCGTAGCTACAGGCCAGCCTGTACATTTTCCAGGTCTACATCCTCAGAGGACTCTGAGGCAAAACTCTTTCTAATCCAGAAAAGGTTTGTCAAACAGCAGTGTGCAGATACAGTGGGGATGGAAACATGAGAGAGTGCTTTTAGAACAATTTATCCACCAACCAGGTCTTCTCTGAATTCCAAAAGTTGACCAGGGCTACAACAGGAATAATAATCTTGCTTTCTGGAATATTCCCAAGAGAAGTTGGGAAATTCCCAAGGGATACTTGGAAATTCTGCAGATCAGATCACTCTCCCAGTGAGGGAACTTTTTCCCACACCAGTCTCCTTAGTTCACTCCTGTGTGAGGCAAGACCACAGAGAAAAGAACTGCAGTTAAACTGCCCACCATGTATAAGAACACCTCTCCTCAGAGATTTCTAGTATCTCCATTGGTTGCAGCTGGTTCTAGGCATCGTGGGAATTGTAGGCAGCTTGCTTTCTACTACCACACAGGCCTCTCCTGGGCCCTAGGCCTCAGGCTTTTCTCCCAGTCATGCACAGATCTCCAGAGGCCTACACAGATCATGACACACTCAGCTTCTACAGCAAGAACCTGGGTCTAGCAGACCCTGCTCTGATACGCCTAGGGTAGCCAACCTCCAGGTGGAGCCTGAAGATCACTAGGTATCACAAATGAACTCCAGACAACAGATCTCTCCCCCCTGGAGAAAATAACTGCTTTGGAAGGTGGGCTGTATGGCATTCTGTTCAGCTGAGGCCTGTCCCCTCCCCAAACCCTGGCTTCCATAGACTCTACCAGAAAATCTCCAGGAATATCCCTACCTGGAGCTGGCAACCATAGTTAGGACTGGCCCCAATGAGTTCCTCACAAAGGCCTGCGAAGGGTTTCCTTCCTTTGTCTGAACCAAGTTTGGTTGCCTACTGTGTTGCCTACTGGGCTGGGGGGAAGTGCCTTAACTGGCAGACAGGTTCATGTGGGATAAGATATGCTTCAGATAGTCTGGTCCAGAATTGTGCCCAGAAATAAACTGTACAATTAAAGGGTCAATTAGAAGTGATATAAGCATTATTAAGCGATTCATATAAAAATGCACACTACATTGTTTCTGCATGTGAGGATAGCTTTGAATCACTTTACATCTCTAAAGAATCAGTTTAAAGTAGCTACTTAGTTGCATGGTTCCTTATAATGTAACTGGAGGGAATGTCCCAAGGTTTTTATAAAATATTACATCTCAGCTGGTCGCCTCCCACCCTCGTCCCGTGGACGTATCTCAAGTTCGCTGCCACCATTCACTGAATTGTCACTGCCTTTTTAGAGGGACAGAGACCCCTCTGGCCAAATCTTCCTATTTGGAGATGGAATCCCCAATCTTTGGGGGATCCCTGGAAAGTTGGCCACCCAAGGGTGTGGCCTTTTCTTGCTTCCCTGGGCTACCCCCTCCCTTTGGTGTTGTGTAGAGCGGGGGAGACTATGTGGTCAGAGCACAACACAGATTATTAGCCCAAATAAAAGAATTTTACTATTTATACAATTATGGAGCACACACACACTAAATGGATAAGGCAGAACTGTAGGAGTAAGCACACACTATAAACCAACAGGACATAAATCAACAGGGGTTAAATGCAATCCTCTTT
>NW_015170427.1:24980-30232 GCF_001447785.1 Gekko japonicus
GAGTGGAGGATCATTACAAAAGGAGTTCTCTTGTGCATTCTTGTGCAGGAAGATCTGCAGCTTCTCTTGCAAAGAAAGGAACTGCGCCCCCCCCTCCCCGGTCAACTTTCTCCAACGCACACCCGGAACTCTTGCAAAGCAGGATTTCTGCAAAGCAGGGGTTGGTTCATTTTTTAAAGGACGCCCTTCTCTCTCCCTCTCCCCACTCGCCCGCCTGCAGCGTCAGATTCGCTTCCACTAAAGTTCCCCAAAGGTGGCAGCTGCCCTTGAATCCCCGAGGCGTTCAGGAGTCACTTGCAAAGCGGCCCCATTGCATTTCCTACATAATTGCTGTGCATCTCTCTCTCTCTCTCTCCATGGGGAGCGACAACTGCCGAGGCCGCTTTCTAGCCAAAGCCACACAGAAGCCCTTTTCCCAAGCCGTCCTCCCCCTCACCACCACGCCGGATTGCAAAAGCTGCCACCCTTCCCTTGCCTTGCCCTGAAGATGTTTATACTGCAGAGGCGAGCCCTGAGCCACCCAAGCAGTAGCCCTTGAAGGAGGAACTGCACCGACCGCTGGGCCCTGCCTCGGGTGCCGGGGTGGGGGCAAAGGAGGAGAGGTCGCTGAGAAAACAATCCAGGAAGTGACAAGCCGCATGCTGCCTTTTCGTGCCCTCCCCTCTTTCCCATTCCTGTGCTATTGGTCTGATCCTGGGTAAAACTAGGCACCCTTTAAACTTTTGTTTTATTAACGCCGGGGTGAAGCTTTGCCCAAGTGCACATCGCATATGCTAAAAAAATTGGCGGGTGAAAAGCGGAAGCCTCGGGCAGCTTCCACGAGCAGGGAGGGGGCTTCCAAACGGAAGTGGCTGTACAACGTTGGAGAGCGATCAGACGGGGGGGGGGGTAAAGCGAATAGAACTGTTGTAGTCAGGATACCACCACTTGGGGACCTAGTGGCAGAATACAACGTTTTAAAGCTCTTTACAATGGTTAGGGACGGAAGGCAGATGTTCGGCGTGTGAATGCCGGTAAGTACACCGATTCCAACCGGCACCTATATCGTTGTAAATGCCCCATCTGAACGCACCCAGTATGCTGACACCTTCACCCCAAGTAGTGAATAACATAAACAGCTGCAACAGGCTAGACAGTCTCCAAGCCACATATGATCTTGCATTGTTTGGGAACAGGAGTTGCCTCTACCTATGCTTTTGCTTTCCTCACTTCCTTAGTACCTTCCAAAAATATTTAGATTGTACTTACCTCTGAACTCAGAGGTCAGAATCAAATCCTGATTCATTGTGGTGTCCAAATGCAAATGATTCAGTGAACTAGTGTTGGATTTTTTGTGCCAAATTGGGATTTCAAGCTAGAGTTTGTAGCTGGTTTGTTCACAGTTAGTGCACATGTTGGTTGCTTGGGATGTCTGAATTCACAAATTGCAGTTTGCTGGGTACCACTGTCCTCTTTGGCTGCCTGGCCATGGAAGTGGAATGAGAATGTCCTCCTTGCCAAGAGGCAGGAAAGAAACAAGAAGCAGAGATGCTTGAGTTTATGTACAAATCAGGGTTTGTTATGTACATCCCATCCGAATGTAGCTCCTGTATAATGGCTGATTGTGGCTATAGATAGAGGCTTTGTCCTATCTTAGTGAGCCAAAATACTGATCTTCAGTGACAGAATCTTAGAATTAATGGCTTAGTGAATCAGTTGTCCATCGGGGTTTGTGGTAGAGAGTAGCTGTCTCAACTCATGAAGTGTAAGGTAAGGGGAACATAGCATTTAGCAGCAAAAGCAGTTAGTAGAAATTAAGTAACTGAAATCCAGATTAAGATTGAGCCTTTTGGACAGAAAGAGGAAAGCTGACCTGCTTTTGTATTTTTCCAGTAATGAGATATGGTGCATGGGACCATCAGCCTCATTGATGTAATCTTCTGGACCTCAGCCTACACTTCCCCACTATGGACTGGATTCAGCCAGCTTTTCTGCTGGTGAAAAAAGAAGGTACCCTTGACCACCCAGAAAGTCTATACTGGGGATTATGGGACCTGCATATACAAAAAAACATGTGTGTCAGGGACTATAGTAAAGAGTTGAACTAGGTAAAGAGTGAATGAAAAAGCTGACTGGATCCAACCATGTATTTCATTCTTTAGGTCCCCTGAAGACTTGCCACCATTTCTACCACCTCCTTCCTACCCACTGTCCCAGACATGATATATTGTTGATATTTAAATTGACCAAAATGAGACTTAATTCTGACCAAGCACAAGACTGGGCATTTATCCCTGAAGAGTTGACCTCCCCATATGTTGACTGAACATGTAAGAGCGGGCACAAGGGCACTGACCATGTCTACACATAATTGCCACATCATCTGCACAATGGGAATGCACAAAGGAAGTGTCTCTTATAGAGTCCCTCCCTGTAATTAGCAGCATTGCTGATGTCAGGGAGGGAGCATATGCATGGACACGGCCTTATCAGTGCCGGCACACTCGTGTCTGTTCTCTGAGTGTCTATCTCCCTGTTCATTCCATTAGCAGTCCAGGAGGTAATCTGTACAGGGCTAAAATGTTCTCTCTTTGCCAAGCACTTATTCATCTTTCACAAGTAGTGACAGCATGAGGGGGGCAATATCATCCCTCATGGAAGAGGCCAGTTGGGCAAGAAAATTCAGCAGGGAAAAAAAGGCAGAGGAGACAGCCTGGCCAGAGAAATTTGCTTTCTCCAAGAAAGGGACTTCCACAACCTCTATGCCGCTGCATAGAGGGATGCCAAGGGAAGGGCTGGGGGGGAGTGCCTTAACTGGCAGACAGGTTCATGTGGGATAAGATATGCTTCAGATAGTCTGGTCCAGAATTGTGCCCAGAAATAAACTGTACAATTAAAGGGTCAATTAGAAGTGATATAAGCATTATTAAGCGATTCATATAAAAATGCACACTACATTGTTTCTGCATGTGAGGATAGCTTTGAATCACTTTACATCTCTAAAGAATCAGTTTAAAGTAGCTACTTAGTTGCATGGTTCCTTATAATGTAACTGGAGGGAATGTCCCAAGGCTTTTATAAAATATTTAGTATAAAAAAATCTCTAAATATCTGATGTATTTCAAATCCCACAGGACCTTCAGGGAAGTGGAAGATCCAAAATCCAGTTTCTAATATTCTTTGTTACTTCACCTTGTTCAAAGTGAACAAGAAGTTTTAAATCTCATGGAAAATAAGTTAAAAGGTGCTCCGTCTAGTCCACCACAAATGCAATGATTGGATGTGGAGCAATTGCCATGTGGCATTATGGGGTCTGTTTCCTCTCTCACCCCTGGCTTTGAAACAGGCACTGCCCCACACCAATATTGGGAATGGGACGCCTTGCCATAATTCTCATTAGCCTAGCTCCTGCACATATTGTAAACATATCAAGCGGGAACCCTTCTCCTCCCAAGATAGATTTGCATCCCAAGATAAGATGTCTGTATCTACTTTACATAGTCATGTAAAAAGAGACAGTTTAGATTCTGGATAACAAAAATGCCTTGTCATAAGGAGAGAGAAGAAAATGGAAAATAAGAAAGAAGGAAAATCTTGCCAAGTCATAAAATAGTATGTGATCTTGAGCCAGTTTCTCTGACAACAGCCTTAATTCTGTGTACTGCCAGTAACAAATAACCAACCTTAGTCTCTGAATGCATATCATAAGCAAAGATGGTCCTTGGGAGCTACAGGGCCAGGCTCAGTCCTGCATAGCAGAAGCCTGGAGACAGTCTAGGGCTGGGGGAGAGGTTTGCATTGAGGTTCTCCCTCTGAGAGGAGGACATCTTGCTGGGTGTTTCCCACCCTATCCTTAGGGAGGCAGGAACCAAACTTCACTTCCTGTCTACTAGGTGGGATACGCCCTCTGAACTCAGTTTTTGTCAAACATTACAAAATCAACCTCTATGATTCTGCTGATGCTGCATTCGGTTGGAGAGTCCTACAACAGGTCCTGACAGACATTGACGATGACCCACCCCAAACCTAAGGACACTGCTATAGGAGGTCCCAGCAAGATGTCCTCCTCTCAGAGGGAGAAAGGGCCATTGGTACCTACCGTGAAGGGTCCTTCTCCTCTGAGGTGTAGGAGGACATCTTGGGCCCTCCCACATCATCGTCAGATCTATCCTTTTCTCTTATTTTTTGTATCACCTTATCTGAATAATCCTGTCCTTATTCCCTCTTCTAGAATGTGTTGCCATCTTGGCCTGTTACAGTTATGTTGTTTTTCAGTTTTTCCCTTAAAGGATGTTTGATGGTTTTATTACGGCTTCTTGGAGTTTCGTAACTGAGTTCAGAGGGCGTGTCCCACCTAGAGGACAGGAAGTGATGTTTGGTTCCTGCCTCCCTAAGGATAGGGTGGGAAACACCCAGCAAGATGTCCTCCTACACCTCAGAGGAGAAGGACCCTTCACGGTAGGTACCAATGGCCCTTTCTGGCAAGGTGGCCTCTGGCACTGAGGAGGCATTGTCTACAGGTGGCTCTTCAGTGCCAGACCCTTCCTAGTCCCTCTGGTCATCTGCAGCCAATGTTCTTGGCTCCTCCCCTAAGGATTCTGAGTCAGAATTGCTGAGTAGGGGTGTGCAAAAAAAAAAAATTCGGTAAAATTCGGATTCGGGTTTATTGAACCCGAATTTTTTCGGGAAACCCGAAAAAACCCGAATTTCTATACCGGTAAACCATAGATATCCGAAAATTTTCGGAAAACCCGAAAAATTCGGGTCCATTATAACCAATGGGGCCATTGAAGTCAATGGCAAAAAACCTCTTGAAACTTTGCGGGGGGCTGGGGGGGGAGGGGGTAGAGCCTCCAAATTTGGACCGTGGCTGCTCAAGCCTCTCCCCGAAAGACCCCCAAAGTTTCGAGAAGATTGGTCCAGGGGGTCCGATTTCAGGGGCATCCAAAGAGGGTGCCCCCAGTCCCCCCAGATCAGCTTGCTGTATTCCCGGTTTGCCGCCGAAATTCGGCGGCAATGCATTTCAATGGGATTTTAACCTTCTGCTTTCCTTTTTGCAGACCCCTAGGGGGGGGTTAGAGGGAGAGGCTCCAAACTTGGAGGGTGGTTACTGGAACCTCTCCCCAACATGCCCACCAAATATCAAGAAGATTGGACCAGGGGGTCCAATTCTATGGGCCCCCAAACAGGTTGCCCCCATCCCTCCATTGTTCTCTATGGTGGGGAAAAAAATACTTTTTTCCCCACCATAGAGAACAATGGAGGGATGGGGG
>NW_015170427.1:32731-36253 GCF_001447785.1 Gekko japonicus
CCCTAGGGGTCTGCAAAAAGGAAAGCAGAAGGTTAAAATCCCATTGAAATGCATTGCCGCCGAATCTCGGCGGCAAACCGGGAATACAGCAAGCTGATCTGGGGGGACTGGGGGCACCCTCTTTGGATGCCCCTGGAATCGGACCCCCTGGACCAATCTTCTCGAAACTTTACCCCCCCTAGGGGTCTGCAAAAAGGAAAGCAGAAGGTTAAAATCCCATTGAAATGCATTGCCGCCGAATTTCGGCGGCAAACCGGGAATACAGCAAGCTGATCTGGGGGGACTGGGGGCACCCTCTTTGGATGCCCCTGGAATCGGACCCCCTGGACCAATCTTCTTGAAACTTTGGGGGTCTTTCAGGGAGAGGCCTGAGCAGCCACGGTCCAAATTTGGAGGCTCTACCCCCTCCCCCCCAGCCCCCCGCAAAGTTTCAAGAGGTTTTTTGCCATTGACTTCAATGGCCCCATTGGTTATAATGGACCCGAATTTTTTCGGGATTTTTTTTCGGGATTCGGGAAAATGCATAGGAAGCCATTTTGGGATTGCAAAAGCCGAAAAAAGCCGGAAAACGTTATTTTCGGCTTTTTTTCGGTTCGGGATCCCAAAATGCACATCCCTATTGCTGAGTAGGCTGGAGGAGGTCATGACAGGCCACCTAATGCCATCATTGCTGCAGCTGGCCCTGCTGGACCCTCTGGAATAGGCGAGGATGGGGGTGATCTTGGCCCCTGAACAGCACCACTGCTGCGAGCACCCATGACAAAGATGGGGGAGGCAGCTTGGGTCCTAGGCAGCAGATGCCTCTCTTCTGGAAGTGTCACCAAACACAGTGATGGGGGGGCCCCTCTTTGTCCTGCATTGACAGTCAACGTTGATGGGGGGTGGGGTTTTGGGTTTGTGTTGTTAATGCTTTTAAAATGGGGGGGATTTAACCCCTCCCCAAATTTATTTTTTCAGTGTTTTCAGAGTTTTCTGCAAACTTGCGGAGTCCCCCAAGTTTGCGGAAGTATCTGTTTTACATCAGGTTTTAATTATCACAGATAAGGCCCTATTAGATATAAGATTCCCAATGGTCTGTGTGTATCTTACAGATTTGTCAGTGCTAGCCACACAGTCTTTCAGAGCTGCAGCCACAAGGTGTTCTTTCCCCCTTGAAGAAAGATACAGGGTGTTGTGCTCAGGGCATCATGTTTATGTAGAGATTTTTGGCTGCTGGAGCACTCATACTGATGTGGGCACTGACACCTGCATCACTGTGTTTCAAATCCCTATCTCACAGTGTGTTTTCTTGGCTGTACTGCTAGCATCCTCCACGTACTGTTGTCATGTCACTCACCATGCCATATATTAGTCATCCAGTGGTTGTTTGCTGTTTTGGGCATGCAGAATCACATGTAGCTGTCTGTTGTATGTGATGGTGTGATTAGGAGTATCAAACTAGGATCTGGGAGACCCGGGTTTGAATCCATACTCTGCTGGAAGTTTGTTGGGTGACCTTGGGCCAGGCACGTACTTTGAGCTTAAGCTGCCTCACAGAGTTGTTGTGAGAATAAAATGGACCAGAGGAGAATGATGTTAAGTTACTTTGAGTTCCCATTTGGGAGAAAAGCAGGGTATAAAAGAAGTAAATAAAATAAATCAGTGTTTCTTCACCTATTTTATTTATGAAAATGTATATACTGCTGTACGGCTGTGCTTTAAAAATGATTTACAGCAAATATTAAAAGCAATTGCAACTATGAAATCCTCTTAAACTATAAAGTAATATGCTTTTGTTTCAATGTAAATAACATTGTCATTTACACTGGTGCTTCTCCCATGCTGAACTGGTCCCAGGGTTTTGTGGGTCCTCTGCTGCCCTCGTAACTGCTCTTGTGTTTCCCAAATGTAAGTTTGGTTGAATCAAATGTTCTCCGGTGGTCCAGAGAGTGGGGCGGTCCTTCCATGACTCCTTACTCATGGGACTTAGCCCCTCCCTCTCTGCTTGCAGGGCCGGCCAAACTTTGATCCCAGAGGGGAGGGGCTTGTCCTCTGGCTTCCCAGTTCTACCGGCCCTGCCTTCGAAGCAGGACGTTCGGCTGTGCTCTCGTGAGCACGAAGATTCCACAGTGAAGACAGAAGACAGTGGAGTTTTCTGGGCGGCGGGGGAAGGTAATTACCTTCCTACCCCTCCCTGAACCGCGTGGCGCACAGAAGAATGCGAGGAAAACCCGCGGTTTTTATGAGCGGCTGCTGACGGTCTGGGAAGGCTCTCAGACATCGCAGCAGCCGTGGACCTGGCTCCCACATCCCCAAGCAGAATTGACTGCATACAGGGGATCCTTCCCTCTTCAGGACGTTGGAGAAGTGAGGGATCTGCAGTGGAGCCGGTGGTAAGACCTGAGCAGCGCGGCTTTAGCAGCGCAGTTCTCAGGAACCGACTAAAAAACCTGCATGCTTTCACCTGCCGGCGTAGGAGCCTCAGGAAAGCACATTGGGTCCAGTGGTCGGTCAGTGCCTCGTCTGAAACACGGTAGGAATGGCACTGGTAATGGGGCTCCTGGCTGAGGTGGGAGAAGCCTCATAGAGCCAAAAGGAGGGTAAACCCACCCACCCCTTTTTTGCTTTCTCCTCCCCCCCTTTTGCCTTTGGCAACCCTCTTACTCTGTGAGATTTGCTGTTATGACTGGGTTTCACTTATTGCTCAGAAGCTCAGAAACTCCACTGAGGGTTGTGGGGGTTGAAAGTAGTTCCAGTTTCTTTTCTCAGCCTTGGTTGAGGAAAGTGGAACAAAGGTGGGGAAGTCAGCCATTTTAGGTAATCTGAGTGCTGGGGTTTTTTACTTTCATTTTTGCAGAGGAAGACAAAATGGCTGACAAAGCAGGTTCCTCAAGTTCCCTTACTTGGATGACCTGGCAGTTTCACATTCCTCTAAGAATGACTCCCAGGGGTTGGATATGTCCAGGGAGGAAGCCAAAACGAATCTCTTGGCTTGGCTAAAAGAGGAGATTGAAAAGGAAGTTAAAGATGTTTGGCATCAGAGTGATTCCCCCAGCCCCAAACAGCTAGAGAAGAAAAGAGGTAGCAACAGCTACAGGCTCCTTGATGTCTCCCCTTCTAGGAAGAAGGCCAGAAGAGAATCTTCTGGGGAGAGGGACACTAGTCCTCTTTTTAGTGACTTGGAGGAGGTTTCTGATAATTCTGTCTCTGCTTCTGATAAGGAAGAGGGAGAACTTTCAGAAGAGGAAGAGGCGGTTCCCTTGGTGCAGTCTAGACTTTTTCCACAGGAGTTGTATAATAGACTGTTATCTAAGGTGTTGAGAACTCTAGAACTCTCGTATACTCCTAAGGAGAAGGAGGATGCAGAAATGGCAGAATTTCCTGAGGGGTCTGAAAAGACCATTCCAAAGACAGTGTCCAAAACAGCAGGTGTACCTTAGCCTGCAGCCTTTTATAAGGTTATTATGGCAGAATGGGAACACCCAGCTAATCCCAAAGCTAATACTTCAATGTTTTCTAGGTTTTATTCTCTCATACCGGAGG
>NW_015170427.1:38235-58914 GCF_001447785.1 Gekko japonicus
GTGAGAGGGGACCTGCTCTCTCAGGGGGCGGTGCTACATCCGAGACCAGATTGTTAAAGTTGACAGCTTGGAGCTTGAAAGGCAACAGTTAGCATCCATGGGGTATGAGAGAGAGGTGGTTGATACTCTGTTGGCGTCCAGAAAGAGGTCCACCAATCGGGTATATAACGGAACATGGCAGGTGTTTCATACCTGGTGTGTAGATAGAGGCGTGGATCCTTTGACAGCTAATATACAGGATATACTAGCCTCCTTACACCATGGGTGGTCCAAGGGTTTGAGCACCAGTACATTAAGGAGACAGGTAGCGGCGTTGTCGGCCGTGAGAGGGACCAAGAAAGGGGGATCCTTGGGTCTTCATCCTCATGTTCAGCAGTTACTGCGAGGAACAGCTTTGCTTAATCCGCCACAATTGCACAGGTTTCCTACCTGGCAGTTGAATATTGTGTTGAGGGCATTATGTAAAAGGCCCTTTGAACCGATGGGTTCTTGTCCGCTTAAGGAATTGACAGTTAAAACTGTTTTCCTGGTAGGGATTACATCTGCACGAAGGGTATCAGAGATTAATGCCTTATCTGTTAACAAGGAGCATGTGTGTTTTTCATTCAGACAGGGTGGTACTTCGCCCTGACCCGACCTTCGTACCCAAGGTCAATTCTGCCTTTCATAGGTCAGAAGAGATCATTCTTCCTTCCTTCTGTCAGGAGCTTAAGCATGAGAAGGAGAAGATCTGGCTCTGTGTAGACGTGTGCAGAGCCTTGAGTTTCTATTTAGATAGGACCAGGGATTGGCGGAAGACAGAGGCACTCGTTGTGTCATTCCGAAAGTCGGCTTTGGGGAAGAAGGTCTCGGCTTCTACCCTGGGTCGGTGAATCCGGGGGTGTATTGTGGAGACCTATAAGGCAATAGGATTGGTTCCACCAGAGGGAATCACTGCTCACTCATTGAGAGGGGCAGCCACGCGGCGGCATATAGGGCTTTCATATCCCTAGATGTCGTTTGTAAAGCAGCAACCTGGAAATCCATTAATACATTCACCAGGTTTGATATCGGATTGATAAATTTGCCTCGGTAGGAGAGTTTTACAGCATGCCTTGTAAGCTCTGGAAGCCATTTTGACCCACCCTGGGGAGTACTGCTCTTGGAAGTCCCATGAGTAAGGAGTCATGGAAGGACCGCCCCACTCTCTGGACCACCGGAGAACGGAAGATTTGTCTTCACTTACCGTGAAGCTTCCTTCTCGGTGGTCCAGGAGTGGGGTGGTCCTACCCACCCTTGTTGGAGGGGACGGCTTCTGGAGCTTATTAAGGGGTGTGATCACTGGCTGGGTCTCTGACATGGAGGTAGTTTGAGCCCTGACATAGGTACAGAACTGATACAGAACAGTCTCTGCGTTCTTTATAGTATGAAGTTTTATGGTTCATTGTTGGTTGTTGGGGATGTTTCAGTCCTTTGTTCTTTCTGTGAATAAAGGTGATGTTGAGAGTGCACAGAAGGTGTATTGTTTGCTTCCTGAGGCCCTCTGGAGAGAGGGCAGAGGGGGTGTTGTGTTGGGATGTTTTTGTTCATTCAGGATTCCATGGATCATGGGGAGAAGGTTGGCTTGGTGACGAACTGGGAAGCCAGAGGACAAGCCCCTCCCCTCTGGGATCAAAGTTTGGCCGGCCCTGCAAGCAGAGAGGGAGGGGCTAAGTCCCATGAGTAAGGAGTCATGGAAGGACCGCCCCACTCCTGGACCACCGAGAAGGAAGCTTCACGGTAAGTGAAGACAAATCTTCCGTTTTCGAATCCATACTGGAAAACCACCCTCCTCTTGCAACTGAACAGACTTTGGTAAATAGTTACCCGCTTCATATATTTCTGTGTGAATTGTTGTTTTTTGGACTATGATTAGAGGAAAAGCCCAGAGCATTGATTGATACACAGACATTATAAGCATCATCCTCTTGAGGGTCAATAGCTCTCCATCGCTATTAGGAGTGCTTAACTGATCTAGTCATGCACAATGAAGCAGAATTCTCCATCTTCAGTGGAGGCTGCTTGGAGGGAGGCACGATCATTGCTATTGGGCATTTTCTGTGGATGATAGCTGTGGGCTTACAAGAGCCATTATTTTTGAAAATACTAGGAGTCCTCTTGTGGTTTGAAAATGACTGTTCTAGATGATTATTTTATGCCAGGACCATTAAAACAGTCTTGGTCCCCAAAAGTCTACACTCAGACAGGAGTGGTAGAAAAATCAAAGTTGTGATGTTGCCATATATTCACCCTCTCCCAAAAGGAAAGTTTAGTGATAATTTGATAGCTATCACTTTATCAATACAGAAGGATGGCATTTAAGGAGACACCTGACAGCCACTTCTTTAAGAGATGTTAGCCTTCCTCCATTCCTCAGCATTTCTAAAGCCCTCTAGAAATCCATCAGTTTCTGTATTGTTTTTTATTAGCCCTGATGGACAAGGGTCCAGAGGGCATGTAGTTGATTGAATCTTCTGTCAACACTCAATAAGTATCCTGTCAACATCATCTAGAAAAATCAAATGTGAATCAGGCAAAGGTGACAAGATATGCTCAGCGAAAAAATCAAAAGAGGAAAATGTTAAATATGTTCAATGATGATTTGGGGGGGGGAAACCCTCTATAGATGTGGAAATAAATTTTAATTTTGTTGGCTTGTAATCTACAAAAGCTTTGTTCCACAGTCAGTCCTTTGGATTCTGCTCAATAAGTGAATTGTGTATTATGACTATAGAAACGTACGTGATGGATCACTGAATCTTGGGGGAAAGTTGCTGTGTAGCTTAATCATTTATATTGCTTGTGAACAATCTGTCTGAACATAAATCAGGACACTTTCTACAAATTACCTTTGGAGTCTTTGGCTGGAAGAACTGAGAGATCCGTGTAAGATGGAGTTTTTTTCTTTTGGTTTTTCATTCCTGTTTTCTATCAAAAACTACTTAAAAACCTCCAAGATGGGAATAGTGGTTGCTTTTTGGTGGTTGGGAAATGTTATGCATGCAAGCTGGAAAAATGGTTTCTATTTTCAATTTTATTACTAAAAAAGCAAAATATTAAGTAGGAGGGTGAAATCATATAGATTTGGATCTGTCAGCTGATGGCTCTGATGGGATCTTCTCTGCTTTTCCCTCCCAGCAGCCTTTTGCAACTCTGGCAAAGTGGATTGCCACAGTTGTTGGACTCCCATGGAGTCTTGCAGGGAGTGAAATTGCTCTTGCTGCTTCTTTAATCAGAGGAGCTCTGCTGATGAAAGAGGAAGTGTTTTTGCCCCGTCCCCCTCCTCACTGTAGCCCGCTGATTAGTGTGGCTGTTGCGCACACACATCCTTCAACCCTGCCAGTCAACTTTCTCAGGATCAGAAATGGCTGCTGGGGATAGTAGAAAGTGAGGATGCTTCTCAGACCTTACACAAGCAGATTATTGGATTTAACAGCCAGTATAATTGTACATTATTTTCTAGTTGTAAGATATTTGTCCACAATGTCCTAAGGTTACACACATCCTGAAATATCAATAGTTACTTTTAATTTCAACTGGCATGTTCGTAGGGTTGCCAGGTGAGGCCAACAAGCCAGTGGGGGACTTACTAGGAGGCTCTGGGACAGGGGAGGGAAGAAGCGAGATTGAACTCCTAAGCGAGTTCTGGGACTGTGTTATACCTTCCCTCCATTGGAAATAATGGAGAATGGGGGCACTTTTTTATGTTGTATGCAATGTTGCCTTTGAAAAACATTTGAAAAAGTAACTGATTCAAAATGTGGCAACTATAATATTAACTGATACAGTCCATCATGAATGTATTGCTCCACCGTGTTTCCAGGCTCAGTTCGAAGTGCTTTTGTTTACTTTCAAAGCCCTAAATGGCATGGGTGCCTAAAGAACTACCTTATCCTGCATGAATTCACCTTTGAGATCCTAATATGAAGACCCATTCCATGTACCCCTATATTTTGAAGGCAAGATATTCACTGTCAGAGTGGGTGTGCTGTCAGAGAAAAGGCCTTTTTTGCAGTGACATCCAGATTGTGCATCTGTTTACCTGGATATATTTGTCTGGCATCATTTTCAGTAATCAGGCACTAAGCAAAACCTGGTGACTTCTCTTGGGTTTATGAAGGTTGTTTTATCTGGTTTTTGTGATGTTTTCAGTTCTGTTATTGCTAGTCTTCTTTATACAGTTTCATTTTGTTTTATTTATATTTTTATATTCTGTTTTGTAAGCCATCTTGAGAGCTTTATAGGATATCCAGTTTATACAATGTATTATACTGTTTCTATTTCATTTTTTAAAAATTGTGTAATCCATTTTTTAATTGTTGATACTATGTACTATACAGTCTTCATTGGATTGTCTTTATAACTCTGTTATCTGCCATGAATCTTGATGAGAAAGGCAGCCAACAAATGAAGTAAAATAAATAAATCACAAAATAATAAACATAACTGGGTTCTTTGAACATTTTGCAACTAAAGTCTTTTAAAAGTTTAGATCACTGTAGAAAATTGGAGTTGACATAGTAATATTAATAAATATGAAAGAGGTGTCATTTTAAGTGATAGTTTGAAGCTAGCTTACTTAGTAACCAATCTGGATAAACACTTAAATCTGTTCCAGTTCTTTCAGAACACTTCTTGTCTCAGCTAAATATTAGTTTTTAAAATAAATGGTTTCTATCGGTATCTTTGTTTATTTACTTCATTTATACCCCATTTTTCTCATTGCTGGAGAGCCAAAGTGACGTACAACACTTTCCTTTCCCATTGGTGTAGTGGTTAAGTGCATGGACTCTAAACTGGGAGAACCGGGTTTGATTCCCCACTGCTCCACATGCAGCTGCTGGATGATCTTGGGCAAGCCATAGTTCTGTCAGAACTGTTCTTTCAAAAGCTGTTCTCTCAGAGCTCTCTCAGCCCCACCTACCTCACAGGGTGTCTGTTGTGGGGAGGGGAAGGGAAAGGAGTTTGTAGGCCGCTCTGAGACGCCTTTGGGTAGTGAAGGGTGGGGTATAAATCCAGTCTCTTCTTCTCTTCTTCTTCTTTTATCCTCATGACAACCCTGAGAGCTTGACTAGGCTGAAAGTCTGTGACTGGGTCAAGGTAGCCCAGCAAGGTTTTGTGGCGGAGTGGAGATTTGAACCTGGGTCTCCTAAACTCTAGCCACTATACTAGGCTGGCTTATTCAAAGAAAACTTTTCAGATAATGACTGTAAATTTGCAGGTGGCACTAAACTTTATGAGATTACAGTAATTTTAACTGCTCAAATGTCAGTCAGCTGGCAGAATGTTGAACCATATATTATAATTATTAGTAGCACTAGGCACTGAATTCTCACAGTGGCACAGATGAGGAATATAAATGTGGGGTTGTCTCTCATTCACCCCCGCCCCACTATTTAATCTTTCTCTTCCCTCTCCCCTTTTCCTGCTTGCTTTTCTCCTTCCCACTCGCCAGCCCAGCCTAATTTTATCTGCATCCCTGTCTTCAGCTTTCCTTCCTTTCCTTCCCCTGGCAGCTTGTACCTATTCTAGGACCAGTTGCATGGTAGGGAACCTGCAAGGACTTGCGGGGTCACCTTACTTCCTCCTGTATTCCTTTTACCACATTCTTCCCCTCCTCCTGGGAACTTCCCATGTCCTCACCTTTGCCTACTTCCTTCTGTCCTTCCTGCCCACCAATCAGCCTATGTTTTATCTGCTTCCATTTTCAGCTATATTATTGATTTACTTTACTTATATTTTGTCCTACACATTGGTGACCCAGAGCAGTTTACATCTTCCTCCTCAGCTCAATTTTCTCCTTTTAGCAACCCAGTGAGGTAGCATAGGCCGAGAACAGGGGTGGCCAAACTTGCTTCATGTAAGAGCCACATAGACTAAATGTCAGATGCTCGAGAGCTGCAAGGTGACTTGGAGGAAGAGGCAGGTTTAGTGGAGTGGCCTGAAAGTGACATCACAGGAAGGGGTACAGGATGTGATGTCATTGGAAGGGATGACGCTTAGGAAGTGATGTCACTTGATCTTTGACCAGGAAGTGACATTATAGGACACGTCACATCCTTGCAAGGCACCACCCCCAAAGTCTCCTGGCTCCACTCCCTGAAGTCCCCAGGTGGTAAAAACAGAAAAACAAAAGTGGTAAAAACAGACACTGCTGGGGTATATTGCAATACTTTGTGAAATGGCAGAGGTACCTCAGCCAGCATGGACATGTGTCAGGATCAACAGCAAGCAGGTCCAAACACACTCTTCAGGAAAAGTTATGCTTTATTGGAATATTGGTCTGTTGTCACTGCTACAGGTACATTGGTAGGAATAACGATTAGTGCAAGGAACTCGCTACATATACTCTGATGCTTCAACTAGCTAAGTAAATGAACTTCAAGCACTCGAGTGGGAATTCTCCCGGTGGGACATTACATCATGAACGGGAGACTCTCCCCACCCCCTGAGAGCAGAAATCTTCACACCGATAGTGGAACTCAAGCCCTCCCTTCTCGTCAAGGTTGCGCTGATAGCACTGTCTGGCTGAGCCAGTTCTCACACATGAAAGCGAGCCTCCCTTAAGTTACCCACGGCAGCAAAGCAAAGCAAGCATGCGCGCGTGCACAAGGGTCGGGGATGAAAGTAAACAAAGAAAGCATGGCAGCTAGCTGACATCAAGCTATGTTCAATGGTGCTTTGCCTGCTATCCCCACAGCCCCCTTCATGATACTGGTGGCAAGAGGCCCAAAGAGCCTCTCACTGTGCTCTGTTTAAAGGCCCCCATGGAGGGGGGGAGGCAACCGTGTACCCTGGCTGGGGCCCTCCCTCCCCTGGCCCTCCAGGGCTAGCAGTCATTAGCGGGGCCATCATCACTGGTGCGCCTGTTCCGTCATCGGGGGGGTCCCAGGCACTGTTGTTATGGGTACCGTCGTGGGCACCTTTGTAGGCACTGTGGTGGCTGCCATGGTAGGCACCCCAGTACCACTGGGTCCGCTCATCTTGGCTAGGAGAGACTTGGGCTGATGGACAAAATAGGATTCCTAACAATTCTGTCAGGATCAACAGCAAGCAGGTCCAAACACACTCTTCAGGAAAAGTTATGCTTTATTGGAATACTGGTCTGTTGTCACTGCTACAGGTACATTGGTAGGAATAACGATTAGTGCAAGGAACTCGCTACATATACTCTGATGCTTCAACTAGCTAAGTAAATGAACTTCAAGCACTCGCGTGGGAATTCTCCCGGTGGGACATACATCATGAACAGGAGACTCTCCCCACCCCCTGAGAGCAGAAATCTTCACACCGATAGTGGAACTCAAGCCCTCCCTTCTCGTCAAGGTTGCGCTGATAGCACTGTCTGGCTGAGCCAGTTCTCACGCATGAAAGCGAGCCTCCCTTAAGTTACCCACGGCAGCAAAGCAAAGCAAGCATGTGTGTGTGCGCAAGGGTCGGGGATGAAAGTAAACAAAGAAAGCATGGCAGCTAGCTGACATCAAGCTATGTTCAATGGCGCTCTGCCTGCTATCCCCACAGCCCCCTTCATGATACTGGTGGAAAGAGGCCCATGAAGAGCCTCTCACTGTGCTCTGTTTAAAGGCCCCCATGGAGGGGGGGAGGCAACCGTGTACCCTGGCTGGGGCCCTCCCTCCCCCTTGCAGAGGGCATCCCCCACGCCCCCCCACAGCACTGGCAGCAAAAGGCCCATGAAGAGCCTTTTGCTGCATTCCTATTTAACACCCATTGAGGGGGTAATGCAACCCTGCAGCCTGGCTGGAGCCCTCCCAATCTCTCTCCCCAGCAGAGGGCATTCCCCCCCACACCCCCCATGGCTCTGGCAGGCTGATGAGCAGGGCGCACAGAAACCAGCTTCCCCAGTGGCACCAGCGGCTCTCTTAGCTGATCCCTCCCCCGCCATTGAGCCCCCAGCAGCTGGGAATACTGCTGATCCTCCTCCTCTCTTTTCTGCGCTCTCTTTCGGCAGCAGGAGGCAGCAGAGGGGAGGGAAGTGGCTTTCAAAGGGGGGGAATGCGGGGGTGGTGGTGGCAAGCTTCACAAGCCGCAGGAGAGGGCTCCAAGAGCCGCATGTGGCTCCTGAGCCACAGTTTGGTTACCCCTGGCCTAGAATGTATAACCGGCCCAAGTTCACCTAGTAAGTTTTCACAGCATAGTGAGGATTTGCACTAGAGTCTCCCAGATACTATTCTAAAACTCTTAACTACACCTCATTGTTTTTTATGGGGTGGCTACTGTTAAACTGTAGGAAGTAGCCAGCCCTGTGTGAGTCATGCATGTTGCGTAGTAACAAACTATCTAGTAGTTGCTATCCAGCCTGGCTCGACAAGTCCTTCCTCAAAGGCCAAAATGGCACTGGAAAGGATGCTGCCACCTCCTGCTACCTTTTACTAATAGAAACCCAGGCCTGAAGACTGGTAAAATGTTTTTTGGCTGCCTAGCAACCCCCACAATGGCCACTGAGAGGGCATTTTTAAATTTTTGCTGTAAGCACCACTGCTGTTATTTTTTTGGGGGGGGGGGTTAACTCAACAATGTGTGTGTGTTTTTAGATTTTTCTACAAAGTTGGAGTGTTTTTCAGATTTGTACAGAGATCTGTCTTATCTGGTTCCAGTCCCAGCATCTACAGATTTGGCTATGTTGAGAGTTAGATGTAGTTATATGTCCTAGAAGAACATTTCTGTTTATGAGCCTATGTGTTTAAGTTATCAATTAATTCTTCATCAAAAGTTACACCACTAAAAATTCAATAATTTTTAAAGCCATTCTCAGCCCCCCTTTCTTTTAAAGACTTGTATATGTATTTAGACTTTAATATGGCCAAACTAATAAAGAATATAGCCATAAGAATGGGGAGGGGACAGCAGAAGTAAAATGATTGGAGAAACAAGTTAGGTAGGCACAGGCAACCTAGTCGTGTCGGAACTGGGGACAGGGGAGAATGGGCTTGGAAAACATTACAAGCTGTAAATTAGGACAAAGATAACCAAATTACAGGAAATGACAGTCCTAAACATCCAATGAATAGAGCACTATACTGGCTCTATATGACTGAATGTGTGAGCATTTTCTGTGCCCCCCCCAAAAAATATAAAAATGTATGAAACACAAAAATGTAGAATAAACCAAGTATAATAGAAATGTAGTTCAATTTTCATTGCATGGTACTTGAATGCCATTTACAAAAGCAGGATTCTGCTATAAGTTAAGATGCTTGATTTTGCAGCAAAGGGTAACTTTCTATGTATTCACTTTGCAATTGAACTTAATAGTGAAGTGATAAATGGCATATCCATGCCACTTGAACAGTTCACCTGCATGGCCCTTGTAGGTCTGTTTCAAGAGACGTTTGTTCTTGCTTTTGAGTCTTTGGAAATCTGTAAGCTATACAGTGACTATTTCTGTTCCTGCACCTCCTTCTCTTCTCCCACCTTGGTAAGAATAATGATGGCATGAAAGCAAACACACAAAATGAGAATTTCCTGAAATTATCTAGAATTGATTTGACCATATGTCACACATTTTTTTCTTTATTATTAGAGAACTTTACTCCAGAATGGCTTAATGTATTGTGTAAGCTTATGAAGTGTGTAGCTTCAGTAATACAATTGGTAGTATCTGATAAAATTAAATTAGAAAAGAATGAGAATAAGCCAAGCACTAGATAGTTTAGTAAATGGACTTGAAAATTAGGAGATGAAAACAGGGTAATACAAAGATTAAATTAACAGAATGAAATGTATTATCTGTTGTGCACCAAAAGACCATCATGTGGCAGTGTACAATATAAGTGTATTGCAGTAAAGAAGGCAGTAAAGCAAAATGAGTCTTCAGGGAGGGTGGGGTATAAATCTAATAAATAAATAAATAAATAAATAAAAATGCTGGAAATAGTAACATGAATACTGTGCTTTTGTTTATATGACTTTGTGTGTGATGGAGAACACAGTTTAAACAGTTCCTTCCAGAAAGTATTGTCTTGGTTGGATCATAGTAAGAGAAATATTTTGTTACTACACTTCAGCCCCTTTTTTGGTCTCTTCTTGCTCAAGCTATTTTGCTGGAATTATTTAGCCAAATTCTAGTCCTCCTGAGGTGTGGTTCATACCAGACAAACAGCCGTAAGTCATCCTTCGATATCTTTATCAATAAAATTTATATTCAACCTTTCTGCCCAATCAGGGCCACCAAAGGGGCTAACAAAGCATTGTAAAAATACAGAATAAAATAAGAACATATCCTTTAAAAAAATTGAAACCCTTAAAGAATTTTAACATGCTACCTTTAATAAATCTCTTACTGCACACTGGATCAATCAGTAGATGACACCCATTTTTCATATACCTGCATGTGTTTAATGTCCAGAATTGGTAGAAAATTGGAGTTAAAATGTATCAGAAAGTTAAAGCATATTCTGAGGTAGAAACAGTTGCCTGTTTACCATGTATCAACAGCCACATGATACTCTAAGTCTGTAAATTATAAATAACATGGATCAGGTGAATGCATTATTCATCTTCTGTAATTCCAATAGTAGCATTGGCTTACCTATCAGAGACACTTTGTAAAAGCTTCATGCTTGCAGCAGTAGGGGTAGGCCAAATTGTACTTGATCTGTAGGGGTTGAGAAGAAGAACCAAATGATGTGGTTTCTCCCAACTGATGATGTTACCCTATATGTAAAGATGGTTTACCTGTGACTTTTGCATTTTTTATGTATGCTATATTCGAATTTTAGATTTTATTGCTTGGAGAAATTTTGAAGGGCAAAGACCAGCCCAGGTTGAAAGGATCCCCTGTTCTATTTTTTCTCTCTGCTCTTGTGTGTGAATAACCCTCGATTTCTTTCCTAATAAGTGTATAAAAATTTCCCTGCTTTGAGCTCTAGCCATCTCTTTTAACATGTGCACTTAGTGGAGTATCTGTAGATGTTATTCTATAGTATTTTAGAAATGTTCATAAGTACCCATTTTAAGGTCACACTGAGAGAGACCTATTCCTTCATCGCAAAAGAAAGCTGTTGAGGCTTGCTGCATTTTGAGTTTATTGGTCAGTAGCCCTGATCTTTCAGTAGTTTCCCCCTCATAGCTACTCTGTTATTTTTGCCTTTGTAGGCCACAGATATCAGTATGCAGTTTTATAATCCCAAACTAGTTCTGTGCCATGTGTTGGTAATTTACTGTTATTCCTGATCAGAACTTAGTAAGTTATCAAGATTTATGGACAATATAGTATCATTATGGATGATAGTTCTATGTTTGTCTTTATATGAGGCTTCTGAAATCTGAATATAACCCTAAACTAATTATGTAGTCTTGTTTTAATAATCCCAGGCCTCTCTTCGTCTGCTGACATACTCATAATTTGTCTCAGTCTCACTTATTGATATGATGCATGTTCTCTTGAAAATTCAGGATGATATATCAACAGCCACATGATACTCTATTAGTCTGTAAATTATAGATAACATGGATCAGGTGAATGCATTATTCATCTTCTGTAATTCCAATAGTAGATTGGATAATTTCCATTTAACTGCCTTCCTCCAGTCTGTACTCGGTGGTGGCAGGGAGCCTCTTTCTTTCTTTCTTCCATACTTACTTCCATACTTACTCAAGTACTTCCAGTGGTGTTCAGAATAGCAGTTGAATGATTGGGCTGTTCATTATAATGTCAGAACAGTGACTCTTCGATTTATTGTCATGACAGTAGTGCCACACAATATTAGTGTTTCAAATTTAAAGAACAAGAACAACAAGCAAGCTTTAATTTAACATGGTACTATGCATCATAGCAGTGTGTGGCAACACGTTTTTAGTCTATTAGGCAGTTTCATATGTTCAAGTCTGCAATCTTGTGGTCACTTGCTTGAGAGTAAACCCCATTAAGCCTGATGGGTGCTTATTCTGCATTAAGATGGAGGAAGTTCAAATGTGTGGTTCTTCTGTCAGAGGAATAGCTGCTTAAATTGGAGAAAGATTCCTTAGGCTGGATGAAGGCTTTAAATGTCACTTAGTGGAGTGATACACTAGATGCCATTGGGACAAACACTGAAACACCCTGGCATGATTTGGGAAAGCCTTTAGTAGAAATCAGTAGAAAATCTGATTTAATTTTTTCAGTGTAAGGAACTTGCCTGTTAGCCAGAAGAGGTAAAATAGTGTTGTCTTTATAGTGGTGCTGTGCACTAGCTCTGTTCTCTCTCTACAGGCTGTAACACTTACTTTCAGGTAACTCTTTGATGCTTTTATGTACATGGACACGGCAATGATGTATTTGGCCAGTGATCTCAGGCGGGGGGTGGAGTGTAAACGATGAAGCTCTAGAACACCTCAGCCTGTAACACAATAGTTTCTTGGTTTAAAGCTTTTTTGATTATCCCAAACATTATCTCAGTGGGAGCTACAAAGAGTTTCCCTGGAAAGCTGCCAGAACCTTTGTTTCGTGTAAGTAGCGTAGCACGGGACATATTTATTTAGTTTGTTTTTTTGTTGACTGGGGTTAAGGTGTTAGGGTTGTAATGTATGTTTTGTTTTCTCTGTTCTTTGTGTTATTTGCTCTTGATTATTAGTGCTTGGACTGAATTAGAAGTTGAAATATGCATTGGATTAGAAGTTGCCTCCCTTCTCCGGGTCCAGGGGTATTCTGGAGGCCTGATAATCTTCTGAGGGGGAATCAACTGAGGCAAGGTTGCCAGAAAGCTTTGCTCTTGTTGCTGCACTAGCCTGCCCTAGCCTTCTGTGTTCTGCAACTGCCAGCTGCTTTCCTTTTGCCTTGCTTGACAGGGGAATGAGCACTGCCAAGAATGCTTCTGCTTGAGGTCTGACTTGGCTGTTGCTGCTTTGCCTGTTTTTGTCCTTCTTGCTTGTAGGCCTTTAATGGCTGGTTTTATAGACAGTTGTGGATTTGATATGAAAGATATCACTGGCTATGTAAGTGTTTTCTCTCTTTGTTAGTCCATACAGGGACTGCTGCATCTGCCTTGCTGGTAATGGGGATGGGCCTACATTATTTCAAATACAATCTCACTGAGAAGTTCCATTTTCTTCAGTGATCACTTCTTTAGGGGGAGCAATCGAACCTCATGGCAGATGCTTTTATAGACATCCACTTAATCCTTGTCCTGGATTCAGCTTTGCCAATTTAGTTAAGAGCTGCTGCAGACACAAGACCATTTTCTATATAAATATCACTTCTCTGCAGAAGCAACGGTAGAGCAATACCTTTTATTAAGACTAATAAAAAGTCAGTTGTACCTTGACCTGGATCCAGAACATTTCTTTCATGGGCAGAAAGCACTTCTGCTTGCAGAAGGGAGGAGTCACTCTCTAATTTCTGCCGATCTCTCACCAGTGCAACCAACCCCTTCGTGCCGCATTGCACATTGCCCCCCCCCCACCTTCCGGAACAGCTTTTCAGAGGTTAAGCAGTCTCACATGGTTACAAAGTCTTGCTAGCCATTCCACATGGTAAAGTGACAACAGAAAATGCTGTGCCTCTTTCAGAGGCCAAATGTACCTCTCAGAAAGAGAAAATCACTAGCAGATTACTCTGTGCCAACTTCAACTAATGCGTGAAAAGCAGTCCTTCAAATATGTGCCACAAGACTGGAGGAGGGCAGATGTTATCCCAATTTGCAAAAAAGGGAGCCATGATGACCCAGGAAACTACAGGCCAATCAGTCTGACCTCTGTTCCAGGGAAGATACTGGAGAGATTTTAAAGGGGTCAATCTGCGAGCATCTAAAGGACAACTTGGTGATCTGAGGAAGTCAACACAGATTTGTTCCCAACAGGTCCTGCCAGACCAACCTCATTTCCTTGTTTGATCAAGTGACAAACTTACCGGATTGAGGGAATGCAGTTGGTGTTCTTTACTTGGATTTTGGTAAAGCTTTTGACAGGGTTCTCCATGATGTTCTGATGGGAAAACTAGAGGACTGTGGACTGGACTCCAGGATAGTTAGGTGGATAGGGAACTGTTTGAAGAACCACGCTCAAAGAGTAGTTGTCAATAGCATTTCATCTGAATGGAGGGAGGTGTCCAGTGGGGTGCCACAGGGCTTGGTTCTGGGCCCAATACTTTTCAGTATTTTTATAAATGATCAGGATGAGGGTGTGGAGAGGCTACTCATTAAATTTGCAGATGACACCAAATTGGGAAGAGCAGCAAACACACCAGAAGACAGAGATAGAATTCAGTCAGATCTGAACACACTGGAAAAGTGAGTGGATGTGAACAAGATGCAATTTAACAAAGATAAGTGCCGAGTTTTACATCTGAGTAACAAAAATGAGGAACATGCATACTGTATGGGAGATACACTTCTGGGTAGCAATGTGTGTGAACAAGATCTTGGGATACGGGTGGACTGGAAGTGAAATATGAGCAGCCAGTATGATGTAGTGACAAAAAAAAGGCTAATGTGATCTTGGGGTGTATGAACAGAGGCATAACATCCAAATTGCAAGATGTCATAGTCCCGCTGTGCACCATGTTGGTCAGGCTGCCCCTGGAATATTGTGTTTGGTTCTGGAGGCCTTACTTCAAGAAAGATGTGGACAGAATGGAGTGGGTGCAGAGGAGAGTGACAAAGATAATTGGGGGCCTGGAGACCAAGCCCTTGTCAAGGTTGCGTGGTGCTAGCCCACTGCAGAATGTGAGTGAGTATGAGTATCAAATGAAGACTTAAGTCCAACTGGCTTAGTGTAAAACTATTTACATTTATTTATACCAGCCTTCACCAAAATATTACTCACAGTGACAAAATGCTCCGCAGACACCAGGTTTACCACCAAAGGGTAAGTACATCACTACATTTATACAGATACAAAGCTGAGTCGTGATGATCATGTTAATTAGTGCTGCACTGAACTGCAGAGAACCAGTTGGAGCCAGCTAGACTGTCACTCTAAGCTGTCAGCTTCTGCCAAATAGATTAACCTCTACAGCCAGACTTACTGAAACACATATATGTTAACACTCCCCCTTAAGTCTGTGCTGTAATACCCAGTTTACTTTTTAATGCTGTGAACTTATTCACTTCAAGACATTTAGTGAACATGTCTGCCACATTACATTCAGAAGCACAATATTTCAACTTAATTAATCCACATTGCAAGACATCTTTTACATTCATATATCAGGGCTCTTTTTGTAGCAGGAACTCATTTGCATATTAGGCGACACGCCCCTAATGTGGCCAATCGTCCAAGAGCTTACAGAGCTCTATTTACAGGGGCTACTGTAAGCTCTCTGAGGATTGGCTACATTAGGGGCGTGTCGCCTAATATGCAAAGGAGTTCCTGCTACAAAAAGAGCCCTGCATATTGATGTGTCTGCTTCTTATCCTAACACCTTGAGTATCTGCTAGCTGTTGCGCAGCTGAGTTGTCACAAAACACATTTACTGGTAAGTCATAAGTTATTTTGAAATCTGTTAGCAGTTGTAATAACCACTCTATTTGTACACAACATTGGCTTAGTGCAGAATACTCTGCCTCACACGTACTTAAAGATACAAACTGTTGCTTTACAGACTTCCAAAGTATGAGAGCTTTATTTAGGTATATTACAAACCCTGTTGTTGACTTCCCATCTTGTTGCTCTCCCCAGCTAGATTCACAAAATGCATTTATAAAATCAAAGTGATTTACCATCATATTATTTTGCCCTGCTTTGATGAGAGCAAGCTTGAAGATGTCTGAACGAACAGTAGGCGCAAATATTTGGTCATAATCTTGCCCTTGTATTTGAGCATACCCTTGGGCAACCAACGTTGCTTTCCTTTTAACACAACCATTTGGTAACTTTTTTTCTTTGTAGACCCAGGGACAACCAATAACATGTTTGTCCTTTGGCAACATCGTTAAGGCATACACATCATTTTCTAACAGTGAGTTGTGCTCTTCCTCCATCGCTTTCAACCATGCCTCTTTTTCATCACAAGGTAGCTTTAATACTTCATTGTAACTCTGAGGTTCCTTAACATACACATAGTTCACCTCATACCATATCTAACAGGTGGGATACCTTTAGTGCTACGTGATGAAACTCTCGGTAACTCTCTTTCACCTTACACATTTGTAGGAGATTGTTCATTTTTCAACACAATTTCCTCCTTTACACTCTCAGTGCTTTCAGTACAAGGTAGTGAAACCAATTGAGGCAACTCATTAGCATGAATTCTGCTCCAGTTTTCATGCTCACGGAAGTTAGCTGACCTACTAAAGCTTAGTTTCTGATTTTGGTCAGCAAACCTGTATGATTTCATCCCAGATTGGTACCCTAGAAACACAAGCTTTTTTGCTCTGGCTCCCCCTTTCTTCCTGCGTTCGAGGGGAATATTGACCCAAGCTTTGGAACCAAAAATCCTTAGTCTAACTGAGGGCACCTGTTATACATCAACTTGTAAGGGATATCATCAATTGCAGTGGACCAAATCTGGTTACTCACATAACAAGATTTTTTTATTGCTTCCGCCCAGTAGGAGATACTCAAATCTGAGTATTTGAGCATTGCATGCGTCATATTTTGCAATATTCCTTCCTTTCTCTCTGCCAGACCATTTTCAGCGGGAGTACACACGTTCACAATCCTGTGCTTAATTCCCTTTTGTTTCAACCAGGTCTCAAAAGGATTGGAGGTAAATTCCCCCCCATATCAGTTTGAATAGCAAGCACATTTCCAAATTGATTTAGCACTCTCTTGTACCAGTATTTAAACATTGAAAATACATCAGACTTATTTTTCATAACAAACACCCAAGAGAAGTGTGACCATTCATCAGTAATAACAAGAGCATATTTGTTACCAGAATGAGTTTTCGGAAAAGGCCCAACCAAGTCAACATGGACCAGTGCTAGAGGTTTCTCAGACTTTCTTTGACTCTTAGCTACAGGAAATGCTTTAGATTTGGTCATCTTACAAATTACACAGTCAAGAAAATGTTTACAATCTTTGATACCTTCCTGACCTGTTAAAGCTAGGGTATTTTGTATTGTGTTGAAGCTTACATGGCCTAGCCTTCGATGTAATAAATGTTGGCAATTGTTATGTGGATTGACATTTGTTACTGTTTGTGCCTTCACATTGTCACTGTTTAGCACATACACATTATTCTGCAGCTTGCCCACTGCACACACCTGGTTTGCCTTCATTATTTTACACTCCTTATTGGCAAACAACACCTTAAATTCAGCGGTATCTAGGCACATTACACTTAACAGATTGTTCTCTAAAGCAGGCACGCATAGAACACCTTTGAAAGTGTAATTTAAGCTAGGAAAAAAACCATCTCCTTGACAAGTAACCTGAGATGGTGTGCCATCAGCTAAACTCACATGGTTGAGGCTTGAGTTCCTTTTGTTCTGTAGTAGGCTTTCATCCCTGCAGAACATTTGTGATGTGCCTGAGTCGAGCAACCATGAGGTTTTAGTGGTCTCTGTGGTGACAACCACAGACACAGAGTGTTTAGCCTCAGTCTGTCTGTCTTCTTTGCTCTTGCTTCTCAGAACAGGAACGTAATAAATGTTTCATTGAGCCACAACAGTAGCACTTTTTTTACTCTTAGAGCGACGGACGAAGCCTCTCTGTGCTGCTCCTTACCGGTGCCAGCAGCAAACGTGCAGCTGGTTAAAGAAACCTCCCCCGGTCTCTCCTTGGAACACTGCCTGGACTCCACAGAACAGTGTTCCTCTTGAAGAATTCTTCCTATTACATGCTGCAGACTGAGAGATTTAGCTTTCACAGTCTAAAGAGCAGTTATAAGCATATTATAATCCGGTGATAGAGAACTCAATATCACATAAATCTTGTCTTCCTTGGCAAAATCTTTTCCTCACTCATGCAACTGCTGAAAATAATCCGTTAGGACGTTGAGGTAGGCTTTTGCAGACTCACCAGACTCACCAGGCTGCTGGTGTGTTAATGAAATCAACGATCTGATGTTGGTCTGCAAATAAACAGCTTTTAAAGAGTCCCACACATTTTTTGAGCTGTCCTTATCAGCCACGTAAGTTTGCTGGTCATCCCCAACACTCAGGACAATTAATGCCAGTGCTTTCTCATCATTCCTCTCGTCAACTGGCATCGGGTCCTCTGGTGGGTTATCAACATACACCCACAGAGCCTCTTTAATCAGGAAATGCTTCATTTTTAGTGCCCACACATTGTAATTATTTCTGGTTAGCTTTTCAACCACTTGGGCAATGGGTACTTGGGCCATGTTGTCATCTGCTCCCGGCAGCTGGTCGTCCTTCGGTACTCTGGACAGCTTCCAGCTCCTCCAGCCCACTCTCAGTAGCTTGGCTCGGCTCTGCTGCCTCCTCAGTGTCGGAGAAAACCACAGCAGACAGTCACTGCTCTTCTGATACTCTTTCCACGACTCCACTCACTCTGTGCAGCTAGCCACGGCCTGAGCCTATAACCCTGTCAAGGTTGCGCTGTACTAGCCCACTGCAGAATGTGAGTGAGTATGAGTATCAAATGAAGACTTAAGTCCAACTGGCTTAGTGTGAAACTATTTACATTTATTTACACCAGCCTTCACCAAAATATTACTTACAATGACAAAATGCGCCGCAGAAACCAGGTTTACCACCAAAGGGTAAGGTATACAGTACATCACTACATTTATACAGACATTGACCAATCACCTTACAATGCTGAGTCATGATGATCATGTTAATTAGTGCTGCACTGAACTGCACAGAACCATTTGGAGCCAGCTAGACTGTCACTCTAAGCTGTCAGCTCCTGTCAAATAGATTAACCTCATCTACAGCCAGACTTACTGAAACACATATATGTTAACAGCCCTATGAGGAAAATTATTCATTGATAGATTTTAATCCTACCATTTTCCCTAGAAGCTCAGGACTGCATGCCTGGCTCTCCACCTCCCTTATTCTCTCAACAACGTTGTGGACAATTCTCTGGCTATAAAATAAACCCAATATTGTGTCGCGCAGTCGTCGCGCAGTGTGCGTCACTGGGTCAGCTTTCAGCCAAAGATCCAAATTGCACCCTGCTAAGATTCCACTGCAGTAAGCCACACTCACACAGTTCTTGTGGTTAACTATATACAGAGATTTCTTTCCATATATACAGCTCTCTCCATCAAAGTGCTCCGCCATACGCTCATACAGATAGAAGGCATATAATGTACAGATTACATACACTTATATACACTGACCAGCCAATTAGCTTACTGCTGAGTCACAGTGAGATAGCTCAGCTTAGCTCCAGTCAGAACCGGTTTGTGCTGGTTCTCCAGACTGCCAGACACCTGTCAAATAGATTGGCATGATCACACATACTGAAGATTTATGACATTCAACACTCCCACTAAGATTCCTAATTTGTGATCAAGTTTAAACTCTTTCTTAGGTTCAGGAATCTGTTTACATCTGACTTCCGGTTGATGGCGGCGCGCTAGCAGACTCACCTCCCGGATCTCCCGGGGGTGAAGCTGCGCTCCAGCCAAAGGAGGGGGTGTGCAGGCTCGCTTACCCCCCCCAGGGGCCCGGCGAAGGGACCCTGGCCATGGAACTTATAAGAGGTTGCCTCTTTGATGGCAAAATGCCGGAGAATTGAGGCGCCTCTTCGTTCCAACGGTTCTCCAGGCTGTGAAACCGAATGGGCTTAGTGACGCTGACTGGGGCAAGCGTAGGAGTTCGAGCAGCAGAAATGAAAGTTGAAAACGAGGTCGAACGACCAATTATGAACGTGAGTCAGCTTTGAAGCGTTCTTCAAAGGGAAAAAGATAGCTCCCCACCCCACCAAACAGGAAAAAGGCGAGCGGGGGAGGGATGCCTCCCATGCACATGAACTTTTGAGCGATTGGGGGGGGGAACGGAAGAAAACGCGAAGGAAACTGTCGAGAAGTACTTACCAAAGCGAATCTAAGCGGTCAAGTGCACATTGAGACTTAAAAAATTTGTGAAAGTAAACAAACGATAAAGATGGCGGGGAAGAAGGACAAAGCAAAAGGGTCTGAGAGCCCGAAACCAGAAGCTACCAGTGAGGTGGCAAAGTCTATAGTGGAATATATGCCCCCTCTGCTGGAACAGCTGAATAACTTCAAGGAACAGATGTCTATAGTAACTCAAAGTATTACTGCACAACAAAACCAGATAAACGATATGCTGCAAATATTAAAGCAAGATACTGAGAAGGTAAAGGAAGTAGCTGCAACTACCCAGAAGGTGAAAGAAAAAGTGCAAAAGCTGGAAAGGAAGCAAACCTCCATGAAAGATCAACTGTTGCAAGTGCAAATGGAAAAGGCCAACATGATTCTTCACTTCCAGGGCATGCCAGAGAACAGGGGGGGGAGAATCTTAAAGAAGTGATGAATAGGATTGGTATAATGCAAATGTAATAGAAGACTAGGCAAGAATAGCACAATGGACTTGAGAACACAGAAGATAGAAGAATGGAAAGTATTTGATATAGAGTTTTTATTAATTAAGTAATTGCATATAAGCATATAATGTAACTGTACTCTTGGTGTATATGTTATGTGTAGTAGAGTGTCTGTTTGTAGTGTGTAGATTTGTCTGTTGTAGATTAAAAAAAATTAATAAAAGTGTACCTATGGGTACTTAAAAAAGAAGAAGTGATGAATGAATTACTAGCCCCAATGACAGAAATGAAGACGGA